>NW_028280759.1:1740416-1892500 GCF_059751285.1 Brachycentrus maculatus | reverse complement strand
CATGGAACAATCATAGGTCCACTCTATTTGCAAGCCCAAGAGCTACTGCCGACTGCCGATAGCGGCGCTAACCACTAGCTGGAGGCAGACTGAGAACATTGAGCTTTGAGCTCTTCGCACTTGCATAGTGCAAGTATGCAAGAGTGAGATGCGAATATAGTGTCGCGCTTCTCGCGCTGTTTAAACGCGAGTTTGTTTCCGATATTCACAAAATACCTCCGATGTACCCGATTCATTCTGATTATTATTAATATATAATTTTTAATCAATGCGTAAATATGCTATGGAGGAATACCTATAATCTTAGTCTAGTATTTATTATTTTATATTTATATATTGATGGTTATTAGAAGCAATGTGTACAAGGTACACAACACCGGGAGAGAGGGTTTAAAGCACAAACTCAAATTATCTATCCACTAAATCTGCAGATTACAATTATTGTATTGGACCACCCACAAATTAATTTTGTAATTTTCACATTACCTTATATCACTGCAATATTAATGTGACTCCTTAATTTGTGAGGCGTAGTTCTAATTTCGACTCAAAGATATCTTATCATAAAAAATATAACATATGGTACCGAAACATGTTTGACAAGTTGATCCCAATCAAACTTCTAATTAAAGAATGTTTAATTTATTGGTACGTGTAATTTCAAAAAAATACGTTAAGATATAGAAAAAATGTTCCATGTTTGCTACGACTCACAAAAAGTCTCAAACCCATACCGAATTAATACGAGTAATGATAAAAATGCTCATTCAAATAAGGCCGTTTTGGTAAGAAATCACCATAAGGGGGTACTCAAAAATATAAAATTCAGTAAGCGACTGGCCACACGTGTCTTCGCTCACTTTTTTCGCTCACAAACATATGTTAGCATATTGAATGAATATCTTTTCAAATATTTTTTTGTTTAGCTCCTTACCTTACAACAACTCTTTTCTTTACAAAACCATATATTATTTTTGCAGAAAAACCTGTTTTGTTCACGACAAAAACGGTGTTTTAAGCAAAAAAATTAATTATGTTAAATCTTACGTAGGTTCGAAGAAAATCAAATTTCGATTTATCGTATATCGGAGGACCTTTAGGCCTGTATCTATAGATAGTCTGTTGAGACAGTTGAGCTGGTGATGGAATAGTTATTCCGAAACCAGTAGCCATAAAGTAGTGTTTTAAATACTATTGCATAATGTGAACAATGAATGATAAGGAGAGTGTAATATTACCACATCACAAAGTTGACAGTGCTTTTCACAAACAAAATACCAACAAATTATTCTTTCTCTCATAGTCCAGTACAATTCTTTACCTCGTAGTATTATATTTATATTTTTATTTTTATTGCGTATTAAAAATACACGTTTTTTTTCATTTGTAATAATACCGACGGCCTCTACGTAAAGTACTCTATCTGCAAATCTGTTACTTTACAGGAGAGAGCTTAGAAGATTTTTTCAACTTATTTTTATTTATTAATTAACGGTTTTATCTGAAATTCCAAACTAGTCTTATACATTTAAAAACACGATAAAATAATGTAAATAATCGTTTTAAAACTTTATGCTTCGTCAAAATTAAGTAGTTGGCGTTTTAGGAGTTAGAAAGCGTCTTATACGCCTGATAACTAGGCGTAATTTATGTTATTATTTTTTTGTTTGTTTATATTTGTAGATAACGGTCAGTTGATAACATACACCAAATATCTCAAAATTGACAAAAATGTAGTTAGAGAACTTTACGTAGGGCAAGTCGATACAGCACACTAGGAAAACAATAAAATATGAGCTGTGGTTTCTACCAGATGGCGCAACATGCCACACGGAGGATGCCACCATAAATTTATTGCGGGAAATTTGATTTTGTATACCTCTAAAAAAACAAAAAATAAGAAAAGGTTGAACTATGAGGGAGAGTTTTGTCCAGTAATGTATGAATACTGGCTAAAGAAGACGATGACGTTGAACGAGAAGATAACATAATCCAATATAATCATGTTTCGAACTAACCGCTTGTATGGGTCACGAGATTCTCACTATAATAACATATAACCTAGGAACAGGTGACCTGTGTGACCTGATGCTCAGAGTGCGGGTAAACTGCGTAGATTGTAATGCAGCCGCGCCCCACATACGATGGACAGGCCTTCTCGTAATGCGAAATTACTGATTCTACCTACTTAACTTCAAACAGTTTTACCGTAAGCTCGGCGCAGAGCTGGATCAGGAATTTGGTGAAATGGAAATGCTCACACTGTTATACACAATTGTATTTTTGGTTGAAATTTACTGCTTGTAAACTAAATGTATAATATAATAGCTGAGTTTTTGATAATTAGCTAGTAAAAAGATAATAACTCAATATTTTTATGTTGAAATAAGCATTATCGGTAAAATTAAGAAGGGTGTTGAGATGTTTTGAACACGTAGAATGAACGTAGTAACACGTAGAACACGTAGAAGTAAGGAAAGATTAGTAAAACTAATTTATGAGGTAAATGTAGTTGGAGCAGAGGATGACCGAGGAAAACTCGGCCTGACCAAGAATGTGAGCATTTATGTTCGTCCTCAAAACGGGACATCTACCAATGTTTACGTAATAGTATGTATAAACAAGAAAACACGTATGTTTTCATAGTTTTTATGTATGAATAAAAAGAAAATGAATGTTGATGAAGAAAATAAGAGCAATAAATAGTATAAATATGAAAAAAAATATGTCGTTCAGGCTATCTAATAACTGAAAGGTCCCGTTCAAAACGGGACGTATGTCACATTATGTGTGTATGAGGAGATGCATGAATTGGGAAAAGACGAAGAATGTTTGCAAAGGACAGAGTGGTATGGTGTTGTATTCTCTCTACTTAGTCCTGCGGTGACGCGGCGTAATATTTATAATAAAATAACATTTTATATGAAGTTTCCTCCATATTTGAGCAATTGACATGTTTCGTATAGGATACAAATCTTGCAAATAAAATTCAAACCTACATACATACGAGTATAAAGCATATTATTTAATCGTAAAATATTAAATTGTGTCACTTCGTATTTACAATATACTTCATCAGTACCTACTTATGATATTATCCAGTAAAGTATGGCGTAAATGCATTATATTTGCTCAGAAACCATTATTAATGATATCCACGTTTACAACTTACAATATTAAACGAACTCTACTTATAATAACATATTAATCATTTATTTTACTGTAGGTTGTAGGGTAATAAACTAACAATTGGCTGACAATACGGTAATTTGATATACCTATTAAAATAACGTATTTTAACGTGTTATTTATTTTATGAATACTTTAGTAAACGTATATCGACATATTCAATATGTTGAAATACAATAATGAGAGAATAAAATTGAAATAAACTATTATACAATATTTATTGTTAACTAAAGTGAAACGTTGTTTCTCTAGCTTATACAAAACAACCAAAAAAGATTTATTTTAATTTAATGATTAAGGAAAAATAGGACTCAAAAACAAAGAATTCTTATTGCAATATGCTTCTTTAAATATATTGAATTATTCAATATACTTAATTACATTAAAAGCCACGCTAGTAAATTTACTCGATTACTTGTTTAATGATTTTATTATTACACAAAATCAATATTCATGATTTCAATTTTTACTTCACACGACTTATCGAAACGTATCGGTGTACATTTCTCTATATTCAAATGGCAGTTCAGAATACCATATCGACTAGTTGTTGTCGAAATAATGTTTCTCCTTAATATCGTCTACAGGGGACACATCCTCTCATATGGACATTAAAAAGTTTATTTAAATATAAGGAAAAAAAAAATTTTGGAATTCATAAACTGGGCATTGTACCTAATACCACATTTACAAATAAGTTACTTACTACTTAACTTTATTTTGCCTTTTTCTTCTAACTTTAATCCACACTCTATGATGCATTACATTGATACAGTGTTAACTTGATCGTTGAATACATGAAGGTAATGTGATGAGTCTTGAGCTTTAGGGACCAATCCAGACTGATATTTAAGAACTGGGAATCCAACCCGGGACCTCCGACACGGTATTTTAATGCTTATATCAGTAAACCATGGAAAGCGATATTTATTGCGTACTTTAGAATATAACATATTCATAACTTATTTTCATTAAAATACAAGCACGAACACTCTTGCTCTTGTAGTGTTTATTTCTTCTTTATTCTGGACCGATATAATTATCAGTCTTTTAAATTAATTATACTTAACAATTCCTTGAGGCATAGTAAAAACGTTTCGGCACAAACCTACGTGCTTTCCTCGGGGAACATTTAAAAAATACATATTTTAAGCTTAATAATTTAAATATTTTTACGCACTTGATTTTTCTGAGAATTACGAATAACTGTTCCGTTATATTTAATAATACAAAATAACACGTAAAAAATATTTTAAATAATTTAAGCGAATTTCGTTTTTTGTTATTATTTTTGAAGTAATATGTTTTGTATGTAGGAATACACGTTGAAAGGTATCCTGCATTAAATGCTTGAAGGACTATATTTGTTTATAGTTTTGAAATAAAAAATATACGCGAGTTTTCACAATAAAATAAGTAGTACCTACATTTTTTTTATTTCATACTAGTAGTGCAGTGATTAGCATATCAAACGAAGACTTGATTCCAAACTGAAACAGATAAAGGAGCTTTTTTCCCTTAAAATTAGTAGGTACTTAGTATATTTGTGTCGGGTTGTAGTCACGTGTTTAGTGTCGCGGACTCTTGAGTCAGAGTTTCTCGGTTCGAACCCACTCTACCACAGTTTGATACCTATATCTAATAATAAGCCTCTTAGGCTCACAGAAATAGAATGAAATTAAAGTATTTTTGTTAAAAATAAAAACACATATTATATTTCTTTCATTTCAAAAAAAGAATAACGTTATATTAGAAAAAAATACAACAGGTACAGAGGGAATTTAACAACATCTGAAACAACAATACGTCATATCCCTTATTGGATCAACTCTTTCCCTTATATGAGTAGTTGAAGAAGAACATACATACATATGTTTGCATCTATGAATCCCTTATATACGTAACATCATCAAATTACAATCATGTAAATATTTTAATATTTCTCATGTAATTTCTCTATTTTTATAACATTATAAATTTCTCATATATTTGTACAAGCACTATCTGCCCACAAATTTTAAACAGCTTTTATAATAGTAGAAACCTTGACCAACTCACTCTAATCCGTTTTTCGTTGATCAGAATATTTGATTTATAGAAGTTATCTCGCCAATGCAATGTATTGCACAAGGAGATAGATTAAATATAATGTTAAAATAACGATCTCAGTAATTTTTTTCACAAGTATTAAAAAAAAACTAAACATTTATTTAAGATATTAGAACTTATTTATAGGCTCAAACCTTACCAATTCTGTAAAAAGTAAAGTTATAATATTTAATAAATTATACTCGGTAAATACCACTCTCTAAATCTGTCATTAGAGTTTCGTGTTTCGATGTATTCAGCATCATTTACAAACATTGTAGTATACGGTGTTTAAAAATAATGCGAAATACATCGAAACACGTATCACAATAGATTTTAAGAAGTAGTGGTATTTAACAAGTGAAATTTAAAGTGGATAGATATTACGTTATTTTATTACGACAACGATTGATTTTTTTTGTATTGATTTGTATTTTCTCCCATTAATGAGAATATCTGTGGTTCTCGAAATTAGTCGTGTTTACATTAATGAAGTCATAAGGTAATATCAAACAAGTTATTTACATATGTTTATATTTAAATTATCCTGTTATTCCATAAAAGTAATGGCCAGTCAAAATTGATGTTATTTTATCCTTGTTTCCCTACAATAGAACCCATGAAACTCTTACTTTGATAATTGAAACTTGCGCAAAAAGTTAATTTAAAAATTACCAGTCATTATGGACGCCCATGTCATGTTTGCACATTGCTATAACTTGTCAGTACTGCACTCGCTACTTGACAGTTTCGGATGGAGATAACGACCGTAGCCAATAGATATAACGAGACCACTTAACTCCTGCCGATGTTGTTACGCTTACAAAATGTACCATGTCCTACTCCACTATTGACTTGTCCATTCAAAATGGACGTGGGCTGTGCTTTATATCCAGCTGACTGACGCCTAGATGAAGAAATAGACGCTCGGCACTTAGTAAGGGCAAAAAAACAAGAATGAAGGCAGATTTAATAGACAAACAGACAAAACACACATTTTTACAATATGCCTAAAATTGTTGGTATGTTTTTTTTGTATTTGGTTTGCTGGTGATGCAAATGAGATTCAAAGTAGCAGCTGCATGTCCAACAAATAATTTGACAGGGCAACAATGTAAATAAATGGTAATGTTTGACCGGTGGCTAAAATTCACTTGAGAGATGTGCCCATTGTACAGTCGAGGTTAGGCTAAAATGTTCGTTTAAAGTACGAGATTATTAGCTAAATGAGGTTTGCCCGGTAGAAATGGGCCTATTGAAACGAGGTGCTCAATGGAGAGTGGGAATATAACGATGCATTCACGCTGGCAGTTTACTACTTTCAGTATCCGTTACAAATAACACACTGGCAAGAAGTACAGTGGCACAATTCACGAGTTAAATGACTTAACAGAAAAGGGTACAGAGATGCGGCGATGTTCTTATAATACCTACAAAGTGCGGCGGCAAACTCCTTTCAAGAGCGAAGTACTTCTGACCATCTACAGACAAGCAATAAAGAATCTAAGACAAAAACCAAGTTCTGATATGATGATCAATTTTGCTATCAAAGACATGAAGATCTCTCTGGAAATATTTCCCAAGATACATACAAATAAAAAAATCATAATAAATGAGACACTTCAAATCTACTATATAAAATATAAAAATGTCAGTATTATATATTAATTTCGTAAAACAATATCTGTGCTTACTGGGAATTGCATGAATATAAATGAGATGACATTTTTTCTACCGCAAACATCGACTAAGAAACAGAATATATGTACATTTAGGATAATAACAAAATACAAATATTTCATGCCACTTGGAAAATAATCAAACACATATTAAAAAACGTATTTTAGTAATGAATTATTGTATCAATCCCTTTACGACACTTTCTCACAAGTGATAGTCAAGGTCGGAGGGACACGACACGAAAAGAAGAATATATATATATATATATATATATATATATATATATATATATATATATATATATATATATATATATATATATATATATATATATATATATATATATATATATATTTATTTATTTATTTATATATATATAAATATAAATATATATATATATATATATATATATATATATATATATATATATATATATATATATATATATATATATATATATATATATATATATATATATATATATATATATATATATATATATATATATATATATATATATATATATATATATATATATATATATATATATATATATATATATATATATATATATATATATATATATATATATATATATATATATATATATATATATATTTATATATATACAAATATATATATATATATATATATATATATATATATATATATATATATATATATATATATATATATATATATAAATATATATATATATATATATATATATACAAATATATATATATATATATATATATATATATATATATATATATATATATATATATTTATATATATATATATATATATATATATATATATATATTTATATATATATATATATATATATATATATATATATATATATATATATATATATATATATATATATATATATATATATATATATATATATATATATATATATATATATATATATATATATATACAAATATATATATATATATATATATATATATATATATATATATATATATATATATATATATATATATATATATATATATATATATATATATATATATATATATATATTTATATATATATATATATATATATATATTTATATATATATATATATATATATATATATATATATATATATATATATATATATATATATATATATATATATATATATATATATATATATATATATATATATATATATATATATATATATATATATATATATATATATATATATATATATATATATATATATAAACGGTATTGGTTAAAAATCATCTGCGATATCTACCTTCCGATTACAGTACGTAATAAAAATCCGAAATGTAGTTTAAGGCTCATATCGATGCACCTGTGAATCGGACAGATTTATATTATAACGAATGGCCATCATGTAGTTGAGGTTACGTAACGACGTGAAGTAGGAGAAAGCTCCGAGAAAATTGATTACACTGAGATCATCGCATGATAAACGACTCTTATTACCACATTGTAATAAATTCATGTGTGACTTGAATTCGTTTAAAGAGATACCAAATGCCAAATGTTATAATAATTTGATTTAATATGAAAATGTGTAAAAAAAAATTACAGCATTATTAATCATAAGATGTATTTGCATATTTTAAATTAGGATTCGAATATGCCAATAACTCACCGCATTAATTATTGCTTATAAGTTCATATATGCAAGGATGACCGTTGACCGTATTTTCTGAATTCAAAAAAAAAAACTTTTAAATGTAATAATATGTTCAAGTATGTCGAACGCTCCTTAGTTTGAGTACATATAAGTATAATCTTTTCTTGAATGTTTTTCGCAGATACTTTGCGGCAGATTTTATAAACTTTATAAAATTAAACAACTTTTTTAAATTGTATTATTCATAATAAAACCCTTACCGCACCCCAATGGTGCATAGGGCACTGCTTCATATAAACGCAGTGTTATCTCGATCGTTTACACGTGAAGGAAAGGTGATCGGCCCTCCACTTCAGGTACCAGTCCAGTGTAATATTGAATAAATATTAGAGTGAAAAAATCACTTATATTTAATAAACCCCCCTGGGAATCGAACCCGGGACCTCCAGAACGGTAGCCGAGCATGCTGACCATACACTACGGAGGCGGACTTACACTACGGAGGCGGAATTTTATTATTAGTTCAGTAAAATAAAATGAGATTAATATTTCAATATTTCCGTAATTCTTCCCAAGAAAATTCTTATTAATCCTCGAAGGATTAGGATACTGCATAAATATAAAAAACAAATAAAATATTTATGTACTTTGAAATGTTTGAAAATTTTATTTTAATACGTTGTGTATTCATAACACATAACCTTAAATGTCAAAATTTTAATAAACATTGAATAAATTCACCGCTATTTTTTGTACGTTTAAAAAATACAAAACACATTTATTGCGTATTGTAAGTCAATTGCATATCTCCTTGCCTGTCGTAGACAAAAAAATCCTGATAATAGTTTTAGCGGATAATATTTTATTTCATTTCATTAAATTGTTGAGTACTAAGATTAATATGCGACAATAACAGAAGCTGGCGTTGTGTTGAATTTACATAATATGATATAAAAAATATATAAAACTTAGATATATTACCACGACGTTTTTTGTCATCAAAAACAAGTAATTAATTAAGTATTTTACCATATTAAATATTTTGACTTTAATTTAACCTTTTTTATCATAGCGATAAACTAGGGTCTAAAAATATATGTATTCTTAAAAAAAGGTTGTACAAAGAAGTGTGTAATGACGATTATTCTTTTCGAACACTAATTGTTACATATATTTTTTTTTAATTTGTATATTACTTGCATTTACGTTTTTGGATTTGTATTCTGAAATGTTTGAAATAAAAACTTTTTTTTTATTACTTTATTTAATGACATCATTACATAAATGACACATAAATTACATGTATATCTGATTTGAAGAACTGATTGCAAAAATATTTATTTTTTAAAGTCAATTTTTGGATTAAACTATTTTAAGATAAGTTTCGAATATATTTTATAATATTCGAACATTTGAGTCCCAGTATTCGTTAAGTCACATTCATTCCACCGGAGACCACCGGAGAGGTCACATGTCTGCTCACGCCCGATTTCATTTAAGAATGTATAATGGATATTTTATTGTTTTTAAGAATAAACATGAAAAAAATATTTTTATATTTCTATTAGCTTCTTACCTTTCAATATCTCTTTTTTTTCAAAAACATATGGTTATTTCGAATAAAAACTTATTTTTTAATGCCAAAACGGTGTTTTAAGAAAAAGTCAATTGCGTAAAATGTTACCTGGACTTGGAGAAAATTTTGTTGCGACATAAATGTAAGATAGATATGTAACGAAAAATAACATTACATGATTTTTTTAAATTTCCTAATCTTACACAAATTAGCAAAAATGTGTCGGATTGATTAGTTAAACTTTTAATTACGATTAATTTTAGGTACTCAATAAAAAACGATTGACTTAAAAACCCTTTTCACAACCGATTTGAAAGTAATTGAAAAAAAGTTTAATTAAACTGGGTTTTCAGTTTTCTACCATACGCGCTCAATTATTTCCTCCATACCATACGATATTCCAACTCCTTATAAGCTGATGGCCTTTCTGGAGTTTAATTCTCCTTGCGAATTTCTGTGACCATCCTAATGAGCGGGCATTACTTGGCCAATTTTATTGTAGCTACATGTGGCGTGGGCGTCCTGCACGATACTTCAGTAGAGTGGTATAATATAATGGTATGTTTAGAGGCAATGTACGGACTTAATAGTGGCAAAGACCCAAGCTCCTATTAAGAACAACATAATTGTTTTGCCTATTAGTGTAACGTTTTGTTACTTGTCTCAAAGGACACAGTACACCGCCAATAACATAATTATTATATATTGTAGCTCAGTTTTTATTTTTCTTCGCAAAAGTACTTTTTTTTCTTTTTCTGGGGTCGCTCCAACAAATGAAGGATATCCACCAAAAAGAAACTCCAGAATTTCATTTATTGATTCGTCAGTCAATTTGTGGTAATGTCCATTTTTATTTAAATTTTACTTCCCTTCATCCTTCAACGTCCTTATAACACTAGACTTAAACAAAAAAGCAATGACACACTTGTCATAATACATTTGAAGAAATAGTATTATTTACCAAGTAAAATTAATGTTAGAAAAGAACCCCAGAACTCTTAATCTTGGACCACTCCCTTAATATGGTTAAGTGCTAGGATTTGTGTTCAAATCAACTACTTTTCTCCCTTTAATTTCCTCACCATGGCTTTCTAATGATGTTTGTGCTGCCAATGTTTCATGACGTGTCTTAAGCATACAACTTTCCTTCATTTGATTGATTTCAGTAATTGTCAGGTTTTCTCGACTCTATCTAGTACTCGGATCTCTTCATTTATCTTTCGGTCCATCCTAGATATACGTAACACCCTACGATCTAACCACTTAATAATTTCTGAAAATAAACTGTCTAATTAAAATACATTAAAAAAAAATACAATACAAATGACAACATTTTTACAATTTTTAAAACTATTTTTTTATTTTTTTATTTTTATTTTTATTTTTCAAGACGGAATAAAAATTATTGTAATTAAGATTTTTAAATTTATATTCAGTCAATTTAAATCATTTTTCAAACTTTATTTAGATTAGATAAAAAAGCAATGAAGTTTTTGTAAAACTTATTTTCAACATTGATAGGACAAAAATATTGTAAAAATTGTTTAAGATTTAAAAAAAAAACTTAAAAAACAGTAAATCAGTTCCAAAAACAGTGCGTCTAGAGTAAATTGATTTGCAAAATTGAGATAAAATTACTTTTTCTAATATAGGTAGTTTTTTTTATATGTGTGTGATATCAGATTAAGCTTACCTACAAAAACCGCCAGGCCAATAAAGGAAGTTGGGAAAGGTATTAAAATCCTAAGTTTGATTGAGAATTAATTTAAGGTTTCAATATTGCGATTAGTAGTATATAGAATTAATATCTGCGGTAAATGTGGAATTAATACACGTGAGATAAATAAAAGTTTTGTTAATACATATGTACTTACCCTATAAATTTATTTTGCGTTTAAAAAAAAAAATATTTCTTTACTAATATTAGTTTTTTTTGTAGGGTAGAAAGGATAGGGAAGGTAAATGTTAAAAATACATTACAAACACCCAGACCAATTGAAAATAAATATTTCATGGATTTACTTTGAAAATGGCGGGAATCCAACCCGCGGCGCCAGTTTCGCAGTCGAGCGTCTACCCAACTGCGCCACGGCGTCTATAGATAGATATTTTCTAATGTTTCTATGATATGGTATTGTCTATGATATATTCTAATATGCTACAGCAAAGGTTACAAGATGAAGACAAATATATACAATATTCTTTCCTAAATGTTTTTTTGCACATACTTTGTGGCACATTTTATAAAACTGTGTAAATGAAAATTAAAACTTTGTTTTTTTAACCGTTTTTACATTTGATACTTTTCTCCATTCGGTTTCGACAAGCACCTTATCATCTTCATGAGTGAATATGTGCACATATCTATCCCTGAAAATGACAAGGATCTTTTCGAAACCAAATGGAGAAAAGTACCAAAAATTAAAGTGGTTAAAAACGAAGTTTTAGTTTTAATTTATAAAGTTTATTACACAATCCCATACAGCTAGCATGCTTTTAATTAGCTATTGTCACTTAGCATTTTTGCTTGGTTGTTTCATACATTTTCATTACTTCACGAGCATTGTGAAATTAAACATATAAGAAATGTGTGCCCCCTATTTTCTTTCTTTTCCATCTAACCAGACTGGGTCACAGTAACGAGTGACCGTATACAGCTTGTCTTATATTTATTTAAATTATTTATTTATTTAAACTTCATGTACAGAAAATAAATAAGTACATTGGCGAGCAAATTACCCACAATTTTTCAACATTCATATTAGTAGGCCACGTTAAATGATCAATACGCGCAATCTCAAGAGTGATAGAGTAATATTATTTCCAATCTGTGCCGGGGTGACCTGGGGCTGCGCGCACGTCTCATTACGCAGTACCTGCGCGCAACCTTCCGCGCGCAAGGTCAGGACCAGCATGCGCGCGCATGACCCTTCGAGCCTCCATATTGCACCCCCGGGCGGCGCAGCCTAGATACTTCCCGGCGAATACACCTGATGCAGAAGAAACGTACTAACGTCGCTCCAAACAGATGGTGATCGTGAATTCCGGTTTCAGTTTCGGCCTACTCAAATGTAGATACTTTCATGAATTTAAAATCTACAATTTATTATTATTTGACATCTCAGCATTTACGGGGCTGACGACCGTCAAGGGCGGGTATAAGTTATCACTTTACACTTGTATAACATTCACCAATTCTACCCATTATTGACAACCACACTTCTCAAATTCTTTGGAGTTTAATATATATATATATATATATATATATATATATATATATATATATATATATATATATATATATATATATATATATATATATATATATATATGTATGTATATTTATATATATATATATATATATTTATATATATATATATATATATATATATATATATATATATATATATATATATATATATATATGTTTATATATATATATATATATATTTATATATATATATATATATATGTATATATATATATATATATATATATATATATCTATATATATATATATATATAAATATATGTTTATATATATATATATATATATATATATATATATATATATATATATATATATATATATTATATATATATATATATATATATATATATATATATATATATATATATATATATATATATATATATATATATATATATATATATATATATATATATATATATAAAATTTAATTTCGAGACTTTGTTCTTGAATCACTAGAACTTCACTGGAGACATCGATTGGTGAGATAAATATAAGCTTTTTACTGAACAGAAACTCTTTTATTAGAAAATTTCCAGACTTCTTCACATTCTTCCACATTCTTTCACATACTTCCACATTCTTCTTCATCGTTGATGAGATATCAAAAAATAATTTGTAAAAAATTCCTTTAATTGGAGATAATCCGTATTTGTGAACAATTATTTGGACACACTCAAAATGTTGTCCAAATTTTCGTTCACTAATTCTGGATTTTACAATATAATTATTGAAATCTAAACATTGATGAAGAAGAATATGGAAGTCTAAGCAATTACAAGACTTACGATCTACAATTAGAAGTCAATATAAACATGAAATGTCTTTGTACACTATAACATACACCTTACACTTACAGCAACTTATGTACATTTCAATTTATTTTATTTTATACACGTGTCACTTGAACAAGCCTATGATAATTACATTCGCCATTCTAACCGTGATTGACAATCATTTTTCTAAATTTTCGACAGTTATATTTATGCTGAAATTAATTCTTCGGTGACATTTGCGGTTAAAACCAATGAATTTAGCCATCACCTTTTTTTGTATACTTAACGATCAAGACAACACTCTTCCTATGCTATGTAGTGCCCTATACATCATTGATGGCAGATGAGGGTAATAAGCATAATATAGAGGCGCCAGTAGCCTTTTATAGGCATCTCTATAGGAAGACTTTTCAATTAATCTAAAAACTTCGAGAAGTTTCACATAGGACCCCACGTCTGTAAAAAAATATTTTTTTACAGTAAAGTGATGTGTAATTACTTATTTATTTCCGGATTTATTCATCCTAATTGATTATATAGCTAGACGTCTTTAAATCAAAACTTCGTGGGAGTCCCAGACAAATATTATAATTTAAAAAAACACATATGAACGCAATTAATATGTATTTTTTTACCACATATTAAATAACCAGTCATTATCCTTATTTAACGCAATTTTAGAATTAAACGCTACGAATTAGGAATACTAATGTTTGCCACACAATTTAATGCTCTTAATACATTAATTTTTATGATTCCATGAATAATGTGAAAAAATATATATGAGAAAACATATGCTGGATTTTAAAAAATCACACAGGTACTTTTACCATTTTTGTGATAATTCAAGGTTTTGATATTTCGGTATAGAAAAACGTGTATGAAATGGTAATTGATTGCATGGAAATTATGTTCAATTTAAAAATAATTGATGAATTTGGTCGATTACCGACCTACATTCGTCTCAATATTATGGATTAGCTAAAAACGATATGGGAAAAATTAAATCATGAATTAATTTGTATGACTACGATTTTCTTGAAAAAAATATATCGCTCACTCCTTTCAAGAACGTCATAAATCAAAAATCGTCGATTTTCAGTTATGCGTGTTTTCGGAATGGCCAAAAAATGTACTATATCCCAGCAAAAGTGGCATATTTTTAACTTAATATTTACCCGCTACAGGGAAAAAAGTGTTGTTTTTGCATTTTAAAGAAAAGGTATTGTTTAATTATTTTTTTTAATATACTGAATATTTTTCAAATGGAGAAAAAACCTTCAGGTTTTACCTAAAAAGATCTGTTGCGCAGTAAAAAGTTCAATAAGTGGCTTGATATTTATTTTAAATACATTGGGTTATATTTTTAAACTTTAAAAGCGTTCTCCTGAAAAATCAAGTATTTTGATTTATGACGTTCTTGAAAGGAGTGAGCAATATCGATGCTATAATGGAATTCAATATTTTTTAAAGGAAATTGTAATCAACGTTTTTACATTAAATGTGCGTATTCACAACGTTTTTTTCGTTCTAATCAAAATAAATTTTATAAATACATCAAAATAATACATTGAATCGGCATTAATAAAATTTTACCTCTGATGGACCAAAACCATTTTTTCAATTATGTATTTGTTTATAAATAAATGTTGTTAACTTTAATTACGGTGTCTGAATAATATTTTTTTAAATTTTGCTCATCTAAGCTAATATAATTTTCAAAAGTAATTCTCAAACCCTGAACACGCAGTAGCAGTAATAATATTTAATACTAACTGTATCCAGGAATGCTATGGCTCAGTATGGTTAAATAGAAACAAAATAGAAATCACGCATTTCTTACGCGTTTAATTCAACGATGAAAACATAAAAAATCTATGAAACAACAATACAATCGAAAATATTGTAATATCTTCCATTAGCAATGTTTAGTATTGCGTGTGTTGCTATTTAGTTCAACAGATGGCGCTGCATTATGGTATAAAAACTGTTTATTAAAAATTGTGTTTTTATCTGTCATTGTGTTTATTTACTAGGCAATCGTTGCGTCAAATTTACTAGGCAATCAAATTTAATAAAATATCTGAAAATTACGAAATATATCGTTACTTCTTTATATACTCGTATGTATATGGTTTCATTGGAACTGTTCTAAATCAAATTTTGATCCTTATTTTATTATCGTAATCACCGAATGGATTGCCAATAATTAAACATCTAAAAAAAAAAGTTTGTAATATGTCATTAGTTAATAAACTTAATCATCTTCCCCCAAAGCTTTATTTTACCGTCACGAAAAAAGTGATTTTACCTCTTTTAAAATAAATTGCCCCGGCTATTAACGTCCGCGTAAGGTCATAGGTGGTAATTGATTTCAATATTAATTGCATTTCAAAGCTGCGCCTTCCCAATACTGTAAAACATCAGTTCAGTAGTAAATTGTACATATTCGTTAAAAATAATTTATCGCTTTCGCTATGTCTACGTGCCAATTAGAAAAAATATTGTTTTGAGGGCTGTGCCATGGTTTATTCATTCGAAATATTAGTTAATTTTTAAGTTATTAAAAAATGAAAATGTATTTTATTTTTGGTTCTGAAACAAGATTCTTGGTGGATTTTCATTTTATTTATGAAAACAACAACTCTATACCTTTTTCCACATTAATTTCGCCAAAAAATAGACGTTTTTTACTCTTTTCCTTGCGTACCATTGATGTTGCTACTCTTATTCATTTAAAATTATAGATTAGCAAAGCTAAATAGATAATTTAAAAGCCCTGGTAGTCGCAATTAGACGTAGTGCGAGTAAAAAGTTTTTGTATGTTGTTACACTTAAAGTTATAATTCGAGTGAAGTTTTGATTTTTTTTTGTCATACGATCAGTTGTTTTTAAAAGAATGGTGTTTCGGAGTGAAATAGAATCTATCAAATAACAGTTGGCAAAAACCGAATATTAAATGCCTTTTATTATAAAACCAGCAACGATTTAATGTCGGTGGAATAAGAGATACCGGTTTCATAATTAAACCAAGCAGATTAAAGTAACAAATCTCATTTAATAACCAATAAACTTTGTTAAATAATTTGAATATTTTTCAATATATTGTCTTCGAATAAACCTTATTTGGAGAAATCGACAAATCTTCTAACAGCAGACGTAAAGAAATTTACTAATAATTTGATATTTAGCGGTTTTCTAAAAGATATATACCTAAGCCAGTAATTAATATTAATGATTTTTTGATTTATAGACCTACCATTGCAATCATTAAATTTGATGATCGACTCCACCCACCACAATGCGAACAGGTAATCGCAATTTAAATTAAAAATACATAAATGTTACATTCGTATGTATCATATAAAATACATACTGGAATAAAAATCGCTTTAAAAGAAGAGAAAAAAGTTTATTGATGTGCATGATAAAGTGAAAAGATTTTTTTAGGAATCTCAAATAAGGTTACGGTTTTTGCATCTACGATTGATAGCGGGATGAAGATTATAAATTAATATGGTAACAAAAAATGATGTTTTAAATACTATAATACGTTTTTATGAAAGGAAATAGCAACATTCATGGCAAATTTAATGGATATTTTGTGCCATTTAAACGGTTATCACTGATTGAATAGATTTTTCAATAATTAAATTTTCAGTCGGTCAATACCATAATTTCGTAAAATCTATTGCGACAGGTGTATCGATGCATTCAGCGTCATTAACAAACTCCAACGATAAAATTTAGTCTAAATTTTAGAATAGTGCCCTTGGAACGTTGAAAAATAGGCAAAAGCTGTATTTTGTTATCAGTGGGAACATGGACAGTAGGAGGAAAGCTTTGGTTGTTGTAAATAATTACTTAATTTTAATTAAAAATAAGAAACAGCTTCGAACCTCTCTTCATCTTTCAACATCCCAAAATTTAGACATAGCTTTACATACGTTGTTAAATAATTATGCTAGATGCTCCCATACACGTGTCACAATAGATTTGAAAAAAAAATGGTATTCATTAAGTATAATTTAAATTTAAAAAATTAAAGATTATACCACTAAGTGACTACTGAATCAATTCATGAGATTTGTCAAAATAAAATTCATCTCGCTTATAAAGATGCTTTAACATACTCTTTTGATCTAAGAAAAACATGAAATTTATCACCATCTAATATTATGTTTTTTTTTCAAATACTGTTTTTTAAAAAAAATTCAATGTGACTTTAAAAAAAAACCTCTATTCAAATATATGCAATTATTTCAACATTTGACAACTGGCATTTTAGCTATTACCCGAACCTTACAATTGTTCAAAGATGTAACAAAAGTAAATTAAAAATACCAGCAATCATCTTTGATATTTAATCATAAAATTCTAATTACTCAGATCACGATTTCATCCAACACAAATCATCATGTTATACTCTCTATGTATTATTACATTTGAACTAATCTAATGCGAAACAAGAGCATAGGTGCTAGTAATCGTTCATGCTGTTATGTGAAATTCGATTTTCATTCACATCGAAAGAATCATATGAATTAGTTTGACTAATTTAACGATAATTATTTTAAAAACATAAATGTGCCTTATTTCACAAGTTCTTATATAACGTAAACTACAGTAATGAAATCGTCCAATTACGTTGTTACATGTAAAATCATTATCGAACTTTCTCTGCAGACAGCATCGACACATTATCTTCAAACTCACTCGCAGACGTAGTGGCTGTGAATTCTTTTTAAAAATATGGCCCTTTATGCCATACAGACGTAATTTATGTAAAACCAAATATTTAAGTTCTGAAAAACTTAATATATGCATACATTTAATTTAATTAACTTTATCCATAAACGTTATCTTATCGATTAACAATTTATCATTAATTTTTAATTATTATTTTACTAAGTAAATACATAATTTTCAAACACCGTATTGCGGAATGCATCGAAACACATGTCACAGTAGATTTTAAGAAATAGTGGTATTCACTGAGTAAAACATTAATTAAAAATGGATAGATTTTACCACAAAGTGACTGCCGAATCAATTAATGAAATTTATCATTAATTGATTCGGCACAATGTGGTAATATCCATAAATTTTTAAATTAAGTTTTACTTTTTAAATGCCAGATAACAGTGGTTTTTATCAAGTATTTTTTAAATCATATATTTATAACAATGTATCTTAATAAAATACTAAATTTCAACAAAATAAATTATAAGGTTAAAGAGGACAATGTCCAAGCAAATAAAAACGTCTTTCTCAAAATTATGGCAGGCTTACTTAATTTTTCTCGTAAAAATAAAATACATTATCTCTTTCTCCTTGTTTTATCCCAACTTAAACGTGCATGTAAAACTCCATCAATATAGGTCGTTGGGATATGATTAAAATGATAACTTTCAGTACACTCTATTAGAAAGATAACTCGTTATTTACAATATTATATTATTAAGTATTATTGAAATTCATAACTTACATTATTTACAACATTTTGAGAGTGCCCAAATACTTACTTGAAGTTCTACTGATGCAAGAACAAGGTTTCTAAATTGGTTCATATATATAGAACTTCCAAGAACTTGAGTAGTGTGGTTGTCAATAATGGGTAAAATTGGTGAATGTTACACGTGTGTAAAGTGATCACTTAAACCAGCCTATGACGGTCATCAGCCCCGTAAATGCCCAGACTTCCATATTCTTCATGATCTTTGATGAGATGTCAAAAAATAATACTTATATTATTAACTTTAAAAAATATAATAATTAATAATAAATATGAATTACTATTATTTAAAAGGTTCTCATTGACTAACGAGACAACAATTCAAAGAAGGGTTTATTTTAGTAGGGAAGATGAGGTAAAAATATTTATAAACCCCCTCACGCACTTTGCCCAAAATATGAATACAATGTTAGGTGCTTCTCGCACGACACGGTGAATACGCCAAGATTTATGCGGCTAGCGCTGTATCTTAATCGCAAGAAAAGGGGGGAGAATGCAAAAAGCAAGAAGAGACGTACATGTCCTTTCAGTCCCAATAAGGAGTTGACGAGTGGTAACATTCCTGGCGATGGTAATAACGAGGAAGGACAAGTGGATATGGCAGCGACTAAATTGGATTGTATCTCGCGACGTTGTACAGTTATCGCTCAAAGGAAATCGGTACGAAGATGCTCCCGATCCGCTTTATAGATCGCAGCGTAAATGGGGGACATTAAAGTCAGTAAACACCCTATCAATAAAATTAAAAGAATTGATTATTGTCGCTTTAATACTTTGAAGATCTAAAAGCATCGTTAAAATATAAATTATTGTGATAATGATATGGATAAAATATATTTTATGAGCATCTAACACATTGTAGGTACTAACTAATCGTCTTCTTCTCATACATTATAAAAAAATTAAAGGCAAACTATCTTTTCTTGAATGTTTTTCGCAGATACTTTGTGGCACATTTTATAAACTTTGTTTAAACCACTTTTTAATGGTACACTTTTTCCAACCGTTTTCGACAAGAACCTTGTCATCATTAGGGTTTATGTACTAATTCTAAAATATTGAAATACTAATAGTTAGGTTATATTTAACTATCCTTCCCTTACTTTACCAATACAAAGTACTTAAAACAAAGTAATTTTATTTTATAAAGTTTACAAACTATCTTATTGATTTACATTAAAATTATGAAACCAAATTCTTCAAAAATACAAATAAAATTAATATCTTACTAAATAATTCATTACTTGGGTAATTTTTATTTTCTGACGAGAAATTTTAATTTATTTTAAATTACACAATTGATAATATCCTTTTTTAAATTAAAGTAGAGTTTATAATTTTTTAATGGACAAATAATGGCAAAATAGATCCTTTTTCATGAAAAATATTTTCATGTAAGGATGCTTTATGATGTATATTTTACGTAAACATTACAATGTATATTTACGAATACAGTTTTTCCAATAAGATATTTTAGTTAAGATAGGTACGCTATGCAATCAATGTAAGACGATATTTAAGTATTTTTATTTAATAAATATAAAAACCTTAGAGAATAACTAGGCATCAATCTTAGTAAAAAATCTAAACATTGAATTATAATATAAAAAAATATTACTTTTGGCAAAAATAAATAAAATAATAAATATATATTTATTATTTATATACGAAAAAAATAACATACAGTTAAGGGGCAGTTCAGTTTGAAGAATTCAATCCAGAAAAACATAAATTTATTTTATATTGCGTACAATTCCATAATAATTCAATATCTACACTAGGATGCTGCTGTCACACGCAGCAAAAAAGAAATGAATGGAAAAACATGAAACTATCGTAAATAAATATGGTCAAACGCATAAAAAATGTTAATGCTACCAGAGACGAACTAGACAAACCGCGATGGTTGTAAACTGAAAACTAATAAATATGGAATTGGAAAATAATTATTTGATTGAAAATATCTACGGTTATTTTTATAAATATGAATAATCAAGAATAAATCATGATTAATATAATATTTTATTTAAAAAATAACTATGTGCATATGTTAAACAAACGAAAAATATTTTAGGATCGAATTTTTATGATATACTTATATCAAAGAAATAAAATGTTTTGAATATTTGGATCTGAGGATGAAATTGAGTTCGAATTACCTATGTTAAGATGGTTTTCTAACCGTTATATTCTACGTTAAAAATTATTTGGTATTGGGCATAAGATAAGTATTGGAGATTGTGAGGACTTTACAGAATCCGAAAATTATATGTTGATGCGAAAATAAAGTTATTACAAAAAACTACATTTTAAAACAATAGAAAGGATAACGATAAATATGGGGATTTTGATATGTTCTACTTGTCATTGTTACCACTGAAATCACCTATACTGTAAAATGACATTTATATCATGGTGTGTCCCTTATTTCATATATTTGTCTTTGATTTGAGATATGATCTTTCCCTTTTCCCCTTTTCCTCATTACTGTCTCTCTTTGAGGTATTTTTACAAATAAACAAATGTGGAATTTACATGAATGACTTGCTTTATGTAACTATTTTGTGAAATCTTTAAATAAAATAAAATAAAATAATCTCTGAGAAAATTTAATCCACCCCTTGTACTTACATATAGGTACAGATATACCTATAATTCCTTAAAAACCCTTCCCATCTCGCGAACATTGTTGCCATTCTTACCGAGAACGTCTCCCGAGATATTTATATTCCTAAATAAAAAGTCCTGCGACGGCAACAGGTCTTCAAGCCTTGGCTGATTGAAAAGGGAGGACTCTATGTCAACAGGAACAGTTATCTTCATGCGGTGAGATGTACTCGCCTCTTGGTGGAATTAAATTGTAATTAAAGCCTACTTTGTCAACGTATTGCCAAGATTAAACAAGATATTCATTATTTGAATGCAACTAGGATATTTTTCTTCGATAAATTACTCGATACAAAGTATATAATGTGTATTGATAATATGAAGAAGCAAATAGTCTGGAGAATCTTTATTTTATATTGTTCTATTATAACCAAATAAGTTTAAATAAAATGTAACAATGAAATCTTTACCATTCTTACTTCCATGTTTGTCTTTAAAACGAAAGTTGAAAATTTAAACAAGCTGAGAACTAATAATTGTTAAAAGTATCGTATCCTAACGTTTACATTTTTAATTCAAGTTTTACTTGGTAAATACCACTATTTCTCAAATGTATTTCGATGCATTCTGCAACATTTTCGAACACCGTTCACAAAAAATGAGGAATGCATCGAAACACGTGTCACAATAGATTTTAATAAATAGTGGTATTTACCTAGTAAAACCTAAATGCAAGGAGTGGATTCAGCAAAGTTTAATAGAACGCGCTTAAAAAATACCTGGCTTTTTTTCAACCATATTCGAAAAAAATGTTCGGAAATCTCAATGTTGTAGGTACCACACATATCTTATTTAAGATGCCTTACATTTTTAGATGTATCAAATGATAAAACCAGCTTAATGTAACCAAATAATTTATGCAAGACAAGTGGATAGAATGTAGGTCCAGGAAACACTAACTAGATAACATTATTCTCATAAGTAGCTGTCATTTATTTAAAAGTGTTTTAATATTTTAACAAGGGCAATCAGAAATTATCATATAATTTATATTTACTACATAATTCGACAATGACACGAGTAATTTTCGAAAAATGAGTTATGTTCAAAATTATTTTGTATTTTAAAGCAATGTTAACATTGTGGGATGATAATATAACACTCTCCTTATCATTCAGCATTAATTTTGGGTAATGCATTTAAAAACCACTTATAATCTAATGATAAACACTAATAACCACCAATAACCACTTACCTAGTGCAATACCGATGAATGATAAACGATGATTGATAAGATAAGGAGAGTGTTAAGTTCAAATTTATTTATTTTAACTAAGTACATAGGAACATGTGATAAAAAATATTTATTAGTTATAATTTATTACGGAATTTTGTAATTTTATATACTCGTACATTGAGATATTAATTTAAATAACCCCTCAGTGGAGATAAACTCATAATTTCTTAGCACGGAATTCGAATACACTTAAAATGTGGTATACATGTTTTATTAACTGACTTAAATATCTATTTTTACAAATGTGTAACTTTGATATAAACATTGAATGCCAAAATAGTCAATTTTTTGTTTGCTATTTTTGAAATCAAACAACTTACGAAAATGTTTTTTGGACGCTGTTTTAAATGCGTATCCGAGGATTTACAAACCGCACTTGATTATTTGGTCACTGTTCATTTGGTACAATGATGGCGTGAAATCACATTGAATGGCGTGATTGATCACTTTGATCGGACAAGAACCGCATCCTCAGTGTACCAAATTCAATTTCTTACGCGTTTCCAACAAAAGGCGCCACCAAAGAGTATGTACTTACACAAAAGGAGTAAAACGATTGTCGATGGTCAATAAAAAGAGGACCACGAATTTTTTTTATACAAAAACTTCTTTATGTAGAAGAACTTTGATTATTATGCCATAAAGTTGTACAACCTGCTTCCATTACCCAAAAAATCTTTAAAAAATAAACTATTGTGTGTAGATCGCATCATTCGGCCACTTCGCATTTGATTGCATATCATTAACAATTTTCTTTTATATACTTTTATAAATAAGTATTGAAAATGTGCCCTCAGCACGGGAAAACTTTGTGAGGGCAATTGAATTAAAAATGGATAAATATTACCACAAAGTGACTGTCGAATCAGTTAATGAAATTAATCATGGTACCTACGCAGACGCGCTTGACACAATGTGTTCATGAATAAAAAATATAAATATAAATATAAAAAAAGGCTTCACTTTTAGTTATCCAAAAATAATTCAGCAATTAATTCCAATTTGCCCGACAGAAATAAAGATTTGAAGAAATAAATTTGAGACCCAAATCCCTTCCTTGTGGAACACCCATTATGATAGTAAGTACCAGTGCGTGATATTCTAATTTCTCTTAAGAATATCCTAGGGTTAACATATTTCATCCTCGAATGGAATTTGAGTTCAGATTGCCAACTTGGTGCGGAGTATAGAGAATAAACGATAAACTGATAGATTGGAAACAATGCAAGAACACAAGGACAAAGGATATAGACCTTGTTAGAGCTAGGAACCATCCATCAAGGTCTCTGTCCATCTATGTAGAGTAATTCAAAGGAAATCCACCAGCGTTTCATCTGCGCTGATCAGAGATAATAATTCAGGCAAAGATCTACGCCATTGATACAAAATTAACGTTGATATATTGATGTAATTATTTTCTGAATACATAAATATTTACGAAAGTACGTTTAAAATTAAATGGAGTAATTTGCGATGAATTGTAAAATGCCTGGTATATTATGGTTAACTAATGATGGAGAAACTCGGCTCGGATTACTAACGTTTAGAGCTCATAATATAAGTACAACTTAAGAATCTTAATGGCTATTATTGATGTTGAAACGAAGTGCGGATTATATCATTCCACAGAGCAATGAATATATATTTGATAATGCTATAATATCATATCTACACGCATATGGGTTCAGCCGCTACATGTATATTCTAAGCTTTTAAAATGCAAATGCCTTATAACGTTTTCATACATCATTTCAAATACTACGGCATCTCAAAATACCGTTTAGTATTTTTGGTGTAAACTTTAAAAACGATTTTTGTATTTGTATTACGATTGCAAAACAAAGCACAAATGCCTTCTCAAAATATAATGTAGCATTTTTCGTGCAATTTTTACCGCGATTTTTGTAATCGTATTACAATTGCAAAGCACGAAAAAACATTGATTTCAAAAATGCAAATGCCTTATACAGTGTTTATACTATATTTTGTAATAAACGACATCTTAAAATACTGTTTCGCATTTTTGGTGAAATTTTTACAGCGAATTTTGTATTTATATTATAGGTAGGCATTGTGTACATTGCTGTTACGTTCATCAGATGGCAATGACATTGCTGTAAAAATAATGTTTTTTTCAGTAATGGGTGTATTTTTTTAAACATTTTGAATAGACTTGTATTTACATTTTTATTTGTATTGATTGCTTTTTTTGTATAATAAAAAAACTTGTTACAGGTACTTATAACACACATTCGTCGTTACGAATGACAACACTTATTTACTAATACAACTTACATGTTAATTTTATTAGAGATCAGTCACCTTCACAGTGTACAGTAAGTACTTAAAACTGTCAAAAATCAAATCAAATATTAAATTTCTCTTTTAAAAACTAATCCCGAATAACATTCTCGGCCGGATTTCTACAACGCCGATGATGCAAATCTTGTGTTCATGTCATATTGCCTCGGTAATCCTATACGAGGGAGCGTATCAAATAACACCTAACGGTATATCGACATTTACTTGCTAACAAACTGAAATTAAGGTGATACACAAATAATGGAACGGAGAAAAAAGTTCATACATACACATACAAGCACATAGATAGTGTTAAATCATTGGTAGATTTTTAAATATTAACAAGTTAATACTATTATAAATACTAATTGAAATGAAGGTGAGACAGAATCAATAAAACAGGGTAAAAAGTTCATACATGCATACAAGCACATAGATAGTGTTAAATCATTGGTAGATTTTTAAATATTAACAAGTTAATACTATTATAAATACTAATTGAAATGAAGGTGAGACAGAATCAATAAAACAGGGTAAAAAGTTCATACATGCATACAAGCACATATATAGTGTTAAATCTTTGGTAGGTTTTTAAATATTAACAAGTTAATACTATTATAAATACTAATTGAAATGAAGGTGAGACAGAATCGATAAAACAGGGTAAAAAGTTCATACATGCATACAAGCACATATATAGTATTAAATCTTTGGTAAGTTTTTCAATATTAATATATTAATACAATTTTAGGGACTAACATTAGATTAATGAAAATAATGCGGAATGCACCGAAACACGTGTCAGCAATAGATTTTTTTTAAAAGTGGTATTTACCAAGTAAAATTAAAATTAATAATTAATATTTTAAGGCCCAACTGAATTTTCTTTGCACCTTGGACCATTCGACGTAATTAATTTTTTTGTGTAAAATACCGTTTTGTACTGAAAAAATAAGGTTTTCTTCGACATAAATGTGTGGTTTAGAAAAAAAGAGTTATTGAGAGGCAGGGAGTCAAATAGTATTATTTTTTTTAACATATTCTGCAAATCGTCATCCGCGCCCGATGGCCCATAGGATGCTGCATCATATAAACGCAGTGTTATGTTGATCGTTAACACAAAAAGGAAAGGTGATCAACCCTCCGTCTCAGGTACCAGTCCAGGGTAGGTAATATTTCATAAATATTAGACTAAAAAAATACTTATCTACTCTGAATGCAATTTCAAGTATCATCCAGTACCAATTTACTTTAAAAGCGTGCATCTTTAATAGAGAGTTATTATGACGCGTGTTCGTAGAAGCATTAAATCATCTGTCTTTTCTAGATACTCGTACACCAAAGACCTAGCGCATTGTCATTACAAGGCCTCGCAACAAAATGTTGGTAAAAAGAAGGGCATACGAAATATCCTAAGAATACATCAAATTATTTCAGATATAAATTGGTAATAAAAAGTTTGGGTTCTATCCGTAGTTGATATTTTAATCATATTAATATGAGTGTGTAATGCCTAGCCTTCACTCGGAAATTGCTTGTTCATTATACTTTTATGGATTTTAACATAAAAATCGTGAGTATGTTCACGATTATGTTCATATATTAGGTCCATCTTCCCTAACCTCACGATCTCTGAGTCGAATTCGCCTCAGTTCAACTGAACTGAGACATGAACACACGTGTAATATACCTACAGGGTTCACTTTGGTCATGTTATAATATATGTATATGAAAGAATGCAGGAAAATGTGTTTTTTTTCCTTTAAAATTAAGATATCGTATCATGTTATGTGTACAGAGGAACCTCTCATAACGAGCACCTTTCACGAGTAATTTGAAATAAAATAAAAGTGAAAAAATTGCTCCGTTAACGAGAAATATTTCGCATAACGAGTTATAAAGAAAGGGCAAGTTCCTTTTACACGATATTAGTCTATGTTTTGCTTAACGAGTAAGACTTTGGAACGAATTATGCTTGTTATGAGAGGTTCCACTGTATTTCCCTTTTTTGTTAAGGAAATGATATGACACAAAAGATGAAATGTAAACGGGAGAATAGAATTATAACGGTCTAAAAAAAATGGCACGACCATATCATTCAGAACCTAAAATCCGTTGGCATTTTGATGAAATTAAAAAAATAAAATAAAATAAATTAATAAAAATAATTTTAAATTAAACTTGATGACACAAAAAAAACAAGGTTTTTCGGCCATTAATTAGTTTTTATATAATTTTTGTAATAAATGTATTGTCGCTAATATTTCCTTTATACTAAGTTTGGTTGTATACAATAATAATATGGTTTTACATTGGATATATAATATAGATGTTTTCAATTAAATTACGCAAATATAAAAAATGTTTTTTTTTTATTCCTTCTACATCTATGTTAGCATTAAAAATAATAAATAAATTTTAATACACCCTGTATGCAAAGTCGGCAGTATAAAGCTAAATTGTGATACCCACAATAATAATTCGAATTAAAATAGTTTAACTGCATGTTCATGAATTCCACAGTTACTATCCTTTGGCACTAGCAAATGTATTCGCTGTGTAGAGGTACGAAACGTTTATATCCTTTGTGAAGTCAGTCATGTCTAATGAGTGTATCTTGAGTATGGTAGAAGTATTAAAAAGGGTCATGAGAATATAATTAAACATGTATTAAGGATGTTAATAATATGTTACTCTAGCTAAGTGTAATAATGTACGCAATTTATTATTATTTAATCGTCATTAATAAAATCATTTCCGATCCTAAACCGTTAAGAGATGGCTTTTTGCAACCATAATCTTGTATTTAATTACTTGAGAAAATATTTTCCTGAGTAATACGTATGTTTTTCTAATAATATGAAAAAAAACTAATCTTGGGTTATTTTGACAGTCTGATTGAACATTTTTTAAAATGGCTAAGTGTAGGCTATATTTTTCAATATTAAAAAAAAACATCATTTTCTTTATATTCGAATTTAATATTATTTAAAGTATTTTATTTAGTTAATTAATTTTAACATACTAGTGATGTTTTTTTCACATTTATATCTATGCTGACTGTTTATTCTTGAGCTATTTTCGGTACAACTTTTGTATATTTTAGACCTTTTACGTACCTACTATTTTAAAGGTCATCCTCAGGTTGTTATAGCACACAAATTATGACATGTGAAAAATCAACACGAATGACAAATGTTAAAATTTAAAATGAAAAAAATAAAATAAAAAATTCTTCTGATGATAGTATAAATTTTAACAGTTAATATTTTAAACTTGAATTCAAGCATTTCCGAACTACATGGTATATTTTTAACCATATAACATATTTTAATATAATAACATATTTAAGTAATATCTACCTGATTTTAATCTTATCGAGTGTAAACAGATCATATTGGGTAATTAAAAATATCGTCAATAGTTACAATAATACAACAGTTTAAATGCGTAAAATAGTTTTTAAGAGTAAAGAAAATATTGTTTAAAAATATAATACTAATGCACTAACGAAATAAATCTATTAATGCAGTCACTTTGCGGTAAAGTCTAAATTAATTTTACTTGGTAAATAGTGGTATTAACCAAGTAAGCGTAGAATTTAAAATGACAAAAATCTTAATACAACTATTCTGCAAAATATGTATGATAAATTCATTACTTTTATATTAATTTGCAACTTGAAATCTCTGAATCTTTTTGTCATACGGAAACGAAAAACATTTTTTTCCATAATAAATTCGCGGCGAACGGATAAGATCATCATAGGCTGAAGAGAGATGGATCTATACACGTCATCACTACCAGTGTTTGGACATTTTTTTCATTGTGCATTCACAATGACGTACGTAACAAATTGCATCTGTCACTTAGCGTGTCGCCCCGAATATGATAAATCGAAAAGCGTCTCAAAGAGCGGTAAAACTCCTCTGAAACTTATCAAACACGTCGTGTCTCGCCATCCATCAATGGAGCTTTAAAAACAGCTCGTTGTTATTCAGCATTTTTTGCGCAAGTAAAAAATATACCCGACCTTTCGTCTTCTTCTTTTTTCTGCGTATTAATCACTTACCTTATTAGTGGCATTATACACCTCTTATTTCAGCATGCTAATGATGTTTTGGAGTTACCTGTAATGAAAAAAATAACACAGTTTATTACTTGATTAATATAGTGTGTGTATTAGCATGTAGTTTCTAATTTATTTAATTATTAAGGCATTAATGACCTTTAATAATATTTTATAGCCTTTTGCTAGATAAGGCGTCGAAAATAACTTACAAATAAATATGAGGGTGCTGGGAGAAAAACTTGAACTATCCATATTTTTTGCGTAATATACCGTGTAAAAATTATATTAAATCTCCTTTGGGGTGCGATATTTCTACCGTTTAGAGTTATACATTAACCCTTAATAACTAAATAATCGTCAAATGGACTACGCAATTAAAAACGTGAGACTTAATCAAAAGTATTTGTTAAAAATAGGAACCGGTTACATGTAAGAGACATTTAACAATAGATCACTATTCCGCACAGCTACTACATATCGCTTACTCCTTTCAACAACGTCATATATCAAAAATCGACAATTTTCACTTGAGCATATTTTTGGAATGCCCAGAAAATGTGCTATATCCCAGCAAAAGCGGCATATTTTTAAATCAATATTTTCCCGCTGCAGGGCAGAAAGTGTTGTTTTTGCAATTGAAGAAAAGGTATTGTTTTTTTTTTAAATATACTAAGTATTATTCAAATGGAGACATAACCTTCAGGTTACACCAAAAAATTTGCTGAATAGTAAAAAGTTCAATAAGTGGCTTGATATTTATTTTTAATACATTTTTTTTATATTCTCAAACTTTAAAATGTATCTCCTGAAAAATGAAGTATTTTGATATTTTACGTTGTTGAAAGGAGTGAGCGATATTTCAATATTGTGCGATACACAAATAGTATTGTATCTACAAATATAGTTTAGTTATCTTGGGGTAAAAGGGTTACTAAGACTAAGGTTATGTAACTTGTTTTAATGTTTTTATACCTTGCACGCTAAGAACATTTATAAAGGAAATCTTTTCCCGCTATTTTCTAATATAATTTGTTTATATTGATTCTTTTGCTAATTCTGTGAAAGGCCAAATATTTTATTTAATTTTTTGTATACTGCATTGATAATATAATTGAGCAAGAAAATAAAATAATTCCATTCTTATTAAATATCTGCTAGTCATTCAGTTAGACAGCACTAATAACATCGTAATGCAAGAAATGTTAACTTGACAGTTGTTGTTAGACAGTGAAGAAGGTAGTATTTGGAAAAATATGTAAGGATGGTTTAACACAAAACTAGATTTAAGATAATATTTATGAATTAGTGTGAATGTATGAATTAGTGAAATGTTCGTTTTGATTCAGTAAAATATATAATTTTAAACAGTACATTTTGAAAATTTGAAAATACTTCCACGACTACTGTCTTTATTGGTGAATATGTTTATTACTACACCATTTTGAGTGTGTCTAAATACTTGTTCACAAATCTGGATTATCTCCAATTATAGGAGTTATTTACACATTATTTTTTGACATCTCATCAAAGATGAAGAAGAATATGGAAGTCTGGGCATTTATGGGGTTGACGACCGTCATAGGCTTGTTTAAGTGATCACTTTACACACGTTGTTACACGTGTGTAAAGTGATCACTTAAACCAGCCTATGACGGTCTTTAGCCCCGTAAATGCCCAGACTTCCAAAGTCTTCTTCATCTTTGATGAGATGTTAAAAAATATTATTTTTATTACTCTATACCATGAAACTATTTTTATTATTATTTATAATTCCATTCAATTGCTTCCCTCAACAACCAAGGAATCATTCATTTATCGCAATTATCCTTCAAAATAAAAATAACTATTTCCTACCATACTCGAACTTGAGGTTTTTTTTTTAATCGGATTAAAATGAGTTTTAAACACAATATTTTGAGTGTGTGTAAATCTTTGTTCACAAATTCTTGGTTTTTCTCCACTCTCTGACAATAAAAAAACTTATTAAACTTAACTATACATCGCTGGTGCCGAAAAATAGCATAAGCAAGAAACCATTGAAGCATAAATATAGCTACCGAAATTTAAGTAATGTAGTTGTTAATAATGAGTAGAATGGTCAATGTTACACGTGTATAAGTGATCACCTAAACCAGCTTACGACTGGTTGTTGAATTTTCATATTCTTCTTTATCTTTATTGAGATATGAATGAGTTTCAGTCCTTTTACAAAAATAAATACTCGAATGTGAAAAAAAATATATAAACCAATACCCTGTTTGCTGATGTCGATCACGACGAAACCCGGTCGCTGGTAAAATAAAATTTATTTGTAAAAAACTGTATTGTTGTTATTTTATTATAAACACCAGTGTGACTTTTAAAATTCCTTATAAAGTCGACAATGATTTAAATATATTTTTGGAACAATATCATGAAATATACTTAAAAAATTAAACAAACGTAAGGACATATGTTAGCATAAAAAACCTTTGCAAATCATTTCAAAGTGTTTGATATTCGTTATTAGTAATAAACGATTAATATTTTTTCATAAATATAAATATTCAGGTGGATATTAATTTCTTATTTGCGTAATATTAAGTTAATGCGATGTGTTTATTTTTTTCCTTGATAATTATCATGTTGAATATTTTAGAATGGATTTTGCGCAATTATAATTACAATATTATAAATTGTTATGTTGTTACTGTAATATTGAAAGGTCGTTACTAATGCTCGGGTGAGCTGCAGAAGCGTGCACACATATTGCATATTGAAGATGAACATCATTAATCTAAGATGGAATATTTCATTAGTAATCAATTATAATCGTTTTATGCAATTTTGTAAAATATATTATACGGAATATTGATTTGCGCACTCTCGCGACAATATGATAAACTGAACGAAAAATAGCTGTTTTCAACTCTATGTTCATTATCTTAGCTAACGATGGACAATGCTATGTGTCCCAAAACATATGGTATAGTAATAATCATAAAAAAAAATCAGGAAATAAGAAAAAAAATAAACGTAATTTTGTATAAATTAAATAGCATAATTTTGGTACAAAAATACCCCAAAAGCACTACCAAAAATCACTTTTAATATTTTATTTATAGATTTGTAGAACTCCGTTTTGTTTTATGTATTAAATGTTAAATCAAACAATGATATTTTGAGTCTACCATGTTGTATTTTATTGTTAAGAAAAAAAATAAACGTTTAATTGTTAAGAAAAAAAATAAACGTAATTTTGTATAAATTAAATAGCATAATTTTCGTAAAATACTACCTCAAAGGCACTAGCTAAAAAATCACTATTAATATTTTATTTATAGATTTTTAGAACTCCGTTTTGTTTTATGTATTTAATGTTTAATCAAACACTGATATTTTGAGTCTACCATGTTGTATTTTATTGTTTAAAAAAAAAACAAATAAAATTTTTGTGACAATTGTTTCACCTAGTTATGGAATTTTCAAACGAATGTGAAGATCAAATAGACTGACGATCCATTGTGAAATCAGTGTTTGATTTAACATATAAAACATACTTTAATTAATATTTTATTTTGGTGAGAGTAAAAAAAAATATTTATAACTAATATACATATTTTAACAAAACATTTAATATAGTTTTTAGTGAATACTATGAATTCTTGAAATACACTCCAAGTTACCTTAATTTTCATACATCTAATTAAACATGACTTAAAAGTCTTTTTAAACAACCAGATATTAGGTGCTGATTGATATGGTGGACCCAACTCTATCTTGGCCGTCCAAGTTCTGTTCTCCGTTAAATTTTCTGGACAAATACTAAGAAGTGGGTACTGTGCGACAAACCTGCAGGTATTTCATATATTTTAAAGACATAAATCAAGCCCGATAGTGTTAAGGTAAAATATACCTTCGCTCCTATCACTCTTGACACTGATGGAACGATTTTCGTATCAATTTAATGGGGTCCGATCGGACGGATGCGTTCAAGCGTACGTGTGATTGGACCTTAAAGGTCGCATTACAAAACCCAATCACAGCTTCAGCCATTTAAACTACTTAAGATTTATTAAAGCTCCTATATTGTTCCCTCAATAATATTATGTATGAATAAGAGTTTTGTAATCGGACTCATTTTGTTTAAACCATTGACAGGTAACGGCAAATGAAAAGCATGTTTTTGTTTTTTGAAATTGCCCGTTGAAGCGTGGGTAATTGTTTGTGAATAATTTTGATAAGAAAGGTATACGTCTGATTTACTTTCAGGTCATGCAAAAATGTGTACATATTTTTTCTTTGGCTGGAACCAGAATACCGTTGTGTATTGCCAGTTTAGATTTTGCTGAAAGATTTTTATAAGCTGTAACTGATTTCAGTGGACCATTTACTCTCATTTCTTTATCTTATCAATCTTTCCATCCCTTGAAAACATACTTCCCAAGTCTAGGAAACAATCGACTTGTTTAAAAATTCTTCACTAACTGCTATTTTACACCCAGATCTACATATATTAATTTTTTTTCAAAAACTATGACTTTGAGATAGTATTTTACGAAAATGAAGCAATATAAAATATTTATATTATTTTTAATATTCATCAGCAAATCACTCTCCTTTCACATATCGCTCACTCCTTTCAAAAACGTCATAAATCAAAAATCATCAATTTTCAGTTGTGTATGTTTTCGGAATGCCCAGAAAACCTGCACCTTTGACCAACTTCAATTATTTAAAATGTAAAATACATGTTCTACATTCTATATGTATTCAAATTGGTTAAATTCAACTGCGGCCATAGCATATTAAATTGATTATCCAAATAAACAAATTCGTTCCTGAATTTAACAAGGTGGCTACTTTATAAACTTTCCCTTTTTGCTGTACCAGCAGTAATTCGATTAGTGGTCGAGCATTTTTCAACGGCTAATCAGACATCTCACTTCAACGACTACTGTTCACGATTTTGATAATGTTATATGTATTATATATAGCAGTAACGATAATTCTTAAATTCTGAGCGAGTGCTTATTCCATTGTTTAGTAATAAAATTATCCTTGGGCTATTTCAGTCTCCAAATATGCAATAAAAAAAATACAGCTTGGCCATAGCACGAAAAAATATTGAATCGTTGATATGACAAGTTTTTTGTTTGTATTCTCTTTTTTGTGAAAATAAAGTTTTTTTTTAATTTACACATATAATATGCATGATACAGACAATTTAAAAAGTTATTTCCTTCATACAAAAATCATAATGACTCTTTATTTTGGTCGACATTCTTTAAGTATTAATATGAATATGTGTATGTGTGTGTGTGTGTGTGAGAGAGAGAGAGTTAAAGGTTTTGGGTTTCATTTGTTTGTAGAATTAGTCGGAAGAATGATGAAAAGTTGATGTTTGCTGACGGAAGACATTTTTCTATTTATACCATGATATTTAAAAATTGTACTTATAAAATATAAACTTATATTAAACATCTAAATCTTAGCAGCAATGTAATAAAACCATGTAATAAATAACTTAAATAAAAACGCAAATCCAAAAAAAATTTACATAACTTGAAAATGACTTTAGTTCTTCATTGTTTATTTTTTTTATGTTAGAACAAAATAATTGTTTCAAAAAAATTTTATACGCTTCCAGTGATGCTAAAACTAAATTACACCTTTTTCAATTTCGTCTTATGTTATTGTACTAAAATGACAAATAACAATATTTTAAAGGAAATACATGATTGTATTTGTTTATTTCATCCCATACAAAATGTCAAATTACAATGTTGTGCTCTCACTGAGTTTTCCCGTGCCGAGGGCACATTTTATAAAATTTATTTAAAAATCATGATGCAAGAAAATTGTTTATTCTAATCAAATACAACATGGCTGATAATGCCAAAAAAATAGGAATTGTGTATTCAAAGAAACACTCCAAAAGTAACGTTTATTTAATCTAAGATAATAATTTTACTGAAAACACACCTTTGTGCATATTTGGTTGATACAACACAAAATAATCTCGGGAGTGTAGTTCATTGTTTCGGAATACAATGTTAGTTGACATAATTATTATTTATTGAAATACGGAAACCGTTATTTATTGCTTTCGATTTCTTGCTTTGCAATTAGTTACTAATTATATGCATCAAGTATTAAGCTTTAACAAAGGTATCTATCTATTTGCGAATGCTTTCAATAAAAGTGGTTATCGGTTAGTTGAGAAAATCTGAAATAATACTATCTTTGTAGAAATAAGAATTATGTCTAACCAACTGTAGCTGAATATTTTATGTTTTTATACGGCATCAGTTGGAACTCAAAAAAACTACTTTACTAACTGTAAAAAAACTTTGCATCCTTTCCAATGTCTATAAATTTATAGAACTATTAGTAAAAAGTCTACTTTTTAGGACGCTATTAATGGAATCATAATGAAATATTAGAGCTTAAAATATTTTATTTTACGTACATTTTTCTCCCAACAAAGCACACAAATCATAATTTAAAAAAAACTTGATGGTAACGTACATAGAACGACAAGATCCAAAACACAAAAACACATAAATTAAGATTTAACACACATTTCTCTTTTGGTCAAAATAATTTAAATTATTATGCAATAAAGTTATACGACCTACTTCGATTATCCTTTAAGTCATCAAAAATTAAAAATTAATTTGAAAAAGCTTTGTTTTAACGGATAATGGAAATGAGTCGATCTGAATTAGATCACATTACTCGGCCATGTCGTATTTGATTACATGTCATGAACAGTTTTCTTCCATTATTATTGTATTAAAAAATAATTGTAAAATGAATGAATGATATACTCTCTTCATGGGAAAACTCAATGAAGACATTATTGTAACTTGTTATTCGTTATTTAATGATATGTTATTTGTTATATTTGTAATTATATAAGGTAATAAATGGTTTTAAAGAGCTCAAACTAAAGATTTTTTTAATTCATAGGAAGAGGCTTACATTCATCAGTAAAGAGACGGCTGATGTTTGATATAATTGAAATTAATTAATAAATATCTTTTCTTGAATGTTTTCGCAGATACTTTGTGGCACATTTTATAAACTTTATTAAATAAAACAACTTTAAAAAGTGGTTAAAACAAAGTTGTTTTATTTTATAAAGTTTAAATTTGTCCGCCTCCGTAGTGTAATGGTCAGCACGCTCGGCTACCGTTCTGGAGGTCCCGGGTTCGATTCCCAAGGGGGGTAAAATAAATATAAGTGATTTTTTCACTGTAATATTTATTCAATATTATTACCTTGGACTGGTACCTGAAGCGGAGGGCTGATCACCTTTCCTTCATGTGTAAACGATCAAGATAACACTGCGTTTATATAACGCAGTGCCCTATTCATCATTGGGGTGCGGATAAGGGTTTTTATTAAATAAATATCTGCCAGCGGGAAATTGTATGATCTTAGAATTTTTTTAGGAAATAAATGGAAGTTAAGAATAGATCCCTGGACTTGTAAAAAAACCCAGCATTCACTAGCTAAATAAGAACTACTATACATAACTTAGCAAAATAAAGCAAGAGCTCTAACTTTATTTTGAACGTGTAGAAAGTATTGAATCAACCTATTGTGTTGTGTCGCACATTACTATGTATAGCGCTGTGCCTACAGTATGGGAGTATAGGAATTGGGTAGAGGAGTGTCAGTCTCTTTGTTTTGGCTAGAAACAATCGCGAAGTAATGTCGCCTAATGATAACGTAGTAAAGCACCAGTGAACGTAATGCGATCATAAATATTATAAGTGAGCAAACTTTACTCGCTCACAGAGGCGGTTCGTCATTTAACTAAATTTAAAAAAAGTTATTTTATTCTTGAAAAAAATTGCAACAGTAACCTCTGCAAAAGTCTGAGTGTTTACAGGGATACGACCTGTCGTAGACCGGTTTTAAGCGACCATTTTACACATCTGTAACATTCGCCACTCTACCCATGATTGACAACAATATTATTTAAATTTTTGAACTCATATAGTCAGATAGTTGAAATAATAATAATAATTACATTATTCACATCTCAACACAAATTTAGATGAAAATGAAAGTATGGGTGTTTACAGGGTTAACAACCTGCCATAGGATGGTTTAAGGCGACCCTTTAAATACCTCAACCCATGATTGACAGCTATACAACAAATTATTTGGTATATATGTCATCATTTATAAGTCATTTTATGTGCAAGTTTGCGGCAGTATCTTTGGTTGATTTAAGTAAGCTTTTTATTCAGAAGAGACTCTTTTATTTTTAAATGAATGCTAGATCCTTCTGATACTTTACGTCTGAAAACATCATTTAAAATTATTACAAAGATTATAAATTGGCCAGTTATTTTATATAGCATTTTTGGGTATATCCAAATCCTTGTTCGAAATTCTGAGTTTCTTCACAAAGATTTTTTAAAATTAATTTGGTAAAAAAGTGTTGTACGTAAAAATAATTATTAAAGCCGTCTGATCCGCAAAATCTTTTTTTTTCATGTGATTTTTTTTATATCAACATGCTCGCAATTTCCACCAAGAATAATATCTCAAATGCGCACTGCACTGATTTGATATTATCGAGTCATTTACATAGAAAATTCACTGATGCAATTCATGATATTATTCGAATTTGCAGAAAATAATTGATATCCAAACTATCGCCTCGTAAAGGAATATACTCTTGGTGGTATTATATTACAAACACGTTAATTATATAATAAATAAATTTTAAAATTCTTTACCTAATAGATTTGCTTCTATTAGATAAAGATTAATTTTTTTAAGGAACATTTAATCCTCACAATACAGATTAATAACAGGTTTCAAAATATTGAAGCTATTACCAACAGTAAAAGTTTAGAAGTATAGTAAGTTTTAATTGGAATTAACGATTTGACATGCACTAAGGATTTTAGTCAAACATACGTCAGGTTTATATAGGTTGAAGGCCTTAAGTGCATGTTTGTTTTACAATTCTTTGTACCTCGTGTCGACCAAGATTCACATGTGGTTAAAATTTTGTATGGTTTTATAAATGAGAAAAGTGCTATGGTAGTGTCGAGTAGTATTATGTGAATGGTGGTGTAGTAATTGTCCTGACGAGGAGACGATACATCTCGAAACCGGTAAACAAAAATCTCAATGAGTAGTTTAATAGTAAATTATAAACATTGGTTAAGAAGTATGATAAAAGCCACTGAACAAATTCTATCCAAATACTCGTTAAGTTTTTTAATAAAAATTAACATCTACGTGACTGGGATAAATAATTATATTTTCTTTTAAAATAAAACACAAGGAGTACAAAAAAACATACTTAAAATTTATTAATAAATAATAAATAATAATGGTTGAAATTGAATTGTTTTATAAGTCTATGTATAAAGCGACTGCAATGCGGGTCGGTAATTCTTATACCAAGGCATAATGTAAGAGCGATAGACAATTAATTGTTTCGCATTGAATCTTGTCGGTAATGCGGACATTGTTTGACTTTTATTTGACTCAGACAATGCCTTAGCTTACTTCATTTGTTTAATTTTATTTACGACTGGTTTGCGGTTAAACATTAGTAGTAACTGACGCCGAGCAATTAATTCAAGACATGTTTTCTCCACATTATACATCATTATAATAATATTATTAGTATTAATTACACAATACGACACTTACAAGCATCAATTTCCTGGTAGCGATTCTAATAAAAGTAATTCTCTCAGATGAATTCCCTGTAAAATACAAATATTTAAACATAAATTAAATTACACTATTTATGTTTAAATTACACTATTTATGTATTTTACACAGAATTTATTTGAGACATCCAGACTTCCAAATTCTTCTTTATCAGTGTTGATTTAGCTATGACATGCACTAAGGATTTTAGTCAAACATTAGCCGGGTTTATATAGGTTGAAGGCTTTACAATCCTTTGTACCTCGTGTCGACCAAGATTCACATGTGGTTGAAATTTTGTGTAGTTTTATATATGGGAATAGTTATATTGTAATGACGAGTAGTATTATTTGCAAGGTGGTGGAGTGATTATCCCGACGAGGAAACGATACATCTCGAAGCCGGTAGACAAACATCTCAATGAGTAGTTTTATACTAAATTATAAATAAAATACTTGTTGCTTACCACTTGAGTACTTACTCAAATGGTCAAAAACAAGTGTTTTATTTATAATTTAATCATATCTTACAACAAGGTTATGTTAAAATTACTAACATTTTTATAAAAAATATTAAAGAGAAAAAAATATTGTTAAAATGGTTATTTAAAGTTATAAAATAATTTAAAATCTGTTGATCTATTTTTTTTAAATATTGTGTATTATGACTGCTCGTTCGTATGATCACGTTTTTCTCGGGATTTCTTTTTTGGAGTATTTTTAATTTGAATTAGAGGCAAATATATAGGCTCTTCATCCAATACCAAAAAATAATCAATTACTAACCGATAACCGATAAACGATACAATTGACATAGAAATTAAATTCTTCTCGGGAGCGAATAAAACTCTTGTATCGGGTTTTGTAATCCCGCGCGTCGAGGAACTAAGAAAGAAAAAATGTCTCCTAACCGAACGGTGGGAGGCGAGACAATGGAATAATTGAACAATTTATTATTTCAGTGAGTGTGTAGACAATGCTTAATAAATTAGACATGTAAACAAATGACAGTTGTTCATGTGCATTGACATTCACGTTTCATCATGTAATGATAAACGTAGGTTCACATAAATACAACTCATGTATTCCAAATTTGAGTGGATTGATGGCAAATCCGTTAGTATTTTGCCAAGATAATTCATGTGTTATTAAAATCGTAGGTTCACATAAACACAACTTGTATATTCCAAATTTGAGAGGATAGATGGCAAATCCGTTAGTATTTTGCCAAGATAATTCATGTGTTATTAAAATCGTAGGTTCACATAAACACAACTTGTATATTCCAAATTTGAGAGGATAGATGGCAAATCCGTTAGTATTTTGCCAAGATAATTCAAATATGATAATAAACGTATGTTCACATAAATACAACTACTGTATTCCAAATTCGAATAGATTAATGGCAAATTTGTTTGTATTTTGCCAATATTATTCAAATGCTGTAAAAATCTATTTCCATTATTTGTCTTAAAAAATATATACGAAAAGAAGTTGAAACTTTGTATTAAATTTAAGTTTCCATTCAATACGAAAAAGTTGTATGTCTTAAAATAAAATGTAATTCATAACATTTTCGAGGATAAAAATACCTTATATTACATTGCTATACGGGTATATGTTTTTTTTTTAAACCAATCCATCGTCAAAAAAAATCATTTTTTTACTAAAAATATTATGTAATTCAAATTTTTAAATTATTTTTTAAAAGATATAGCAAATACGACACAGTGTGTAAAATAATGTATAAGAATCATGTTTAAGAAGGAAAATGAACAAAATTACAATAGTAGTAGGTACAACGAATGTGTCCGAACTTTTGTAAATTTTTTCAACTTTTATTCACTACAACAGTTACCTGAGATAAAATACCTATATAAAATTTTATTATTTCGCAGTAATCGAATTGGCACCTGTTATATTCGGAATCTGTTTCGTTTTCTTTTATTAAGAACGTGTTATACTGATGAGCCACTATAAATATTTCACATACCAATACTAAAAGTATATCTAATATGTAATTTATTGATCATATAAATAGTAAAATTGCTCAATTCTCTGCCGGTCAATCCCGGTAGTTGAGCAATATAATTTATACTTATGTGTTTGTTTGCTGTCTAAATAAAGAAATAATTAAATCACCAATTCTGTTTACATTCTTGGGTAATAAAACTTTACCTAGCAATAAAAGTGATAAATCTTCATCTATATGCTAGGTTTAGAGGTTATAGGAATATAAAGATATTCGAATTTGGTTTTCTGTACAATAATATGGTATTTCGCTCACTCCTTTCAAGAACGTCATAAATCAAAAATCTTCAATTTTCAGTTGTGCATGTTTGCGGAATGCCCAGAAAATGTACTGTATCCTAGAAAAAGAGGCATATTTTTAACTTAATATTTACCCGCTACAGGGCCGAAAGTGTTGTTTTTGCATTTTGATGAAAAGGTATTGTTTAATAATTTTTTTTTAAATATACTGAATATTTTTCAAATGGAGAAAAAACCTTCAGGTTTTACCTAAAAAGATCTGTTGCACAGTAAAAAGTTCAGTAAGTGGCTTTATATTTATTTTTAATACGTTATATTATATTTTTAAACTTTAAAAACGTTCTCCTGGAAAATCAAGGTTTTTGATTTATGACGTTCTTGAAAGGAGTGAGCGATTTGTGATGTGGTATTTTAGGAAAATCTTTTTTTGCGTTATCAATTAGCACATTGACAGGCATATTTCTAGGAAGCGTTGACATCAAAATAAGAGGTACCTACATACATATTTACAATTTTACACTGCACGCTGCGTGTAATATTGTACATATGCACATGTTTATGTAACGTATATGTTTGGTAAATATGTATTCATTCATTCAAACCCTTATCCGCACAGGGGTAGGCAGAGAGAGTAGAACGGCATACCACTCTGCATTTACAAACATTAGTCATTACAAAGACAGAGTGGTATAGTGTTATATTAACTCTGTCTACCCCTGTGAATAAGCTGCGTGATGGTTAGTAATGTATATTGTACTTAAAAATTAATTTTATTGTTGTTATTGTTGTCCGCCTCCGTAGCGTAATGGTCAGCACGCTCAGCTACCGTACTGGAGGTCCCGGGTTCGATTCCCAGGGGGGGTCAAATAAATATAAGTGATTTTTTCACTCTTATATTTATTCAATATTACCTTGGACTGGTACCCGAAGCGGAGGGCTGATCACTTCTCCTTCATGTGTTAACGATCGAGATAACACTGCGTTTATATGATGCAGTGCCCTATGCACCATTGGGGTGCGGATAAGGGTTTGAAAGAAAGTTGTTGATTTCTGTTGATGCGCAATAATTTTAAGTATGTCTAAATTTTTGTTCACAAATTGTATTATTTCTCAACATGAGTTATTTACACTATATTTTATTGTTGATGTTTTAATGTAGACGAAAAAAAATACGAACATTTATAGGGTTTACGATGTGTTATAGGCTGATTTTAGTGATTAATTTATACGCGTCTAACATTCACCATTATACCTATGATTCACAACCACACTACTAAAATTTCGGAAGTTATATTAATGCTCAATTGGAAACATCTCCAGCCTGAAATTCAAAGGAATTTTTTAAGGTTTCTAATCAGACGATTTTGATGCTTGGTGTCTTTGTATAACTTTATTTGAACAGTAACAAGAATTATTTATTTCATCAAGATTAATATTTATGGCCAATTCTTGCCTTTCGAATGTATGACATCATTACACAATATCATTATCATTTCGAAATCAATACACAATATGGCTCCAGAGTATCTTAAGGAGCTGTGTATTCCAGATGAACTGGTTGATAGACGTCTCATGCTTCGATCGGCTACAACATCTGCAATGGGGAAAGTTATCTTACCAGCTCGCAACCAACGCACTAAATTTGGCGAGCGTGCCTTTGCTGTTGCAGGACCGATGGCGTGGAATGCTCTTCCACCAATGGTTAGAAATAGTGAGAGTGAGATGATCTTTAGAAAAAGACTAAAAACACATTTGTTTGCTAAATCATTTCCACCATAATATTTTCCCAAATTCATTCACAGTGAAGCGCCCTTGACGTATTTTTTTACGAAAATGGCGCTATATAAGTTATCCAAATTTATTATTATTATTATCATTAACGTTTTTAGAGAACAGTTTTATCGATTATTTTTTGACAATTTAATAAATTATTTATTTTCGTCAAAATCACATTATGAAATAAGTAAAAGAATGTTAAAACAACAAACTGTCATTTTTTAAAATACTTAATTAATTTAATATACATCTTTGTAACATGAAACCTCCGCGTTCCGTTCGTTATCTTAAAGAATTAAGGTCGAAAGTCGCTTGGGGTGATATGATCACTTGATCCAATCCGAGTTGTGCAACGCGGCATTGGCTATCGCGTTTCCTAACAGACGAGACGTAAGTCCCACCGCCGGACATGCAATCCTGGCCTTTGTGGTTATTTGTGGCCAAGCAATAAGCGCCCTAAAGTGGTAAAAAACGAAGTGTTTTCTTTAATTATTGTAACATGTCTTACCACAAAGTTAATGCCGAAACAATAAATAAATTATTTAACTAAATGAAAATTTTACGAAAAATAAGTTTATTTATTTATTTATTTTATTCATTTTATTTTATTTATTTTATTATTATGTACTTAAGAAATAAGTTTAACTTTATCAGATTAAAATATTCATATCTTCTTAAAGTAAGTTTTGATGGTTTGAAAATCCAACATCGGATCCGTGATAATACAAAAGGAACTCTCATGAGAGGTGGTGGCATACACGATACAAAATTCATTCAAACCCTCATACGCACCCAAATGGTGCGTAGGGCACTGCATCGTAGCAACGCTGTGTTATCTTGATCGTTACTCACATAAAGGCAAGGTGATCACTCCTGCGTTTCAAGGACCAGTCCAGGGTGATATTAAAATAAATATGAGAGCGAAAATCACCCATGTTTATTTTGACGTCCCTGGGAATCGAACCCGGGACCTCCAGAACGGTAGCCGAGCGTGCTGACCATTACACTACGGAGGTGGACATATACATAAGAACAAATTACAAATTATTTGTTTTTTCCGTACCCAGGACACATGATACAATATTTATTTATGAAACTATTGTGAAAGAAAATTTTAATGATGCGATCCGTTATAGATTTACCCAACTCCATTATCTATATATGAATAGATCTTTAATATTTAGTTTCTATTTTTAATAACTTTATGAATAATGGAAGCAGGTTGAATAACTTTATTGCATAGTAATCAAAATTATTTTGACAAAAATACGTATGTGTTAGATTTTGTTTGATGTGTTTCTGTGTAGTTCTATGAAAGTTACCATCAAATGTGTTAATAATGATATGTTTACTATGTTGGGAGGTGTTTTCTTGTGTTATTTGAGAGTAATTCTTCCGCCTAGTAAAGTCCGCCTCCGTAGTGTAATGGTCAGCACACTCGGCTACCGTTCTGGAGGTCCCGGGTTCGATTCCCAAGGGGGGTAAAATAAATATAAGTGATTTTTTCACTGTAATATTTATTCAATATCACCATGGACTGGTACCTGAAGCGGAGGGCTGATCACCTTTCCTTCATGTGTAAACGATCAAGATAACACTGCGTTAATATGACACAGTGCCCTATGCACCATTGGGGTGCGGATAAGGGTTTTATTATTATTATTATTATAATTCTTAAATACGTGTTTAAGGGTGCATATTAAATTTCAATTTATTCAATAATAATTAATTAATACTTTACAAACTAACATTTAAAGCGTATACATTAAAACCAAAAATTAAAAAGTTAGCAAGAAGACTCTTTTTAAAGATGTACATAGAAGAATCCCGTTTCAGAATACCCCCTCAGACACATGGAACAGATCAACCTACAGGCATATAGTAGTTTGACTGTCATAAGTAGTGATGTATTGAATATTTCCTCTGCGGTAGTTCATCTCGGAATTTTAAATATTACACATTATCAAAATTGATTTTTGGTTTATTTATGATTGTTTATTTAATTTTATTTTTTGACATCTCATCAAAGATGAAGAAGAATATGGAAGTCTGGGCATTTACGGTGCTGACGACCGTCATAGACTGGTTTTACGTGATCACTTTACAAACGTGTAACATTCACCAATTCTACCCATTATTGACAACCACACTACTCAAATTCTTGGAAGTTCTATATATATATGAACCAATTTAGAAACCTTGTTCTTGAATCACTAGAACTTCACAAGAGACATCTATTGGTGAGATGTAAAGAAGCTTTTTACTAAGCAGAAACTATTATATTAGTGTGTGAGGTCCAAATCCTGGATTATAATCACACACACGATAAACGCCAGAAAATACCATTTTCATTTTTATTATTATGAAAATACCTCCTGTAATTGGAGATAATCCAGATTTTGTGAACAAGTATTTGGACACACTCAAAATGTTGTTTATTTAATTATTAAACTTCTTGTATAAAAATATGTAAATTGGCCGGTTTATTGCTAAGAAGAAATATTTTCAAACCAACCATAAACACTGATACTGATTATTTTTTTAAATACATCCATGAGTTCTGTAACGTCGTGTATAAGCGGTACCGAGGCAGTGCTAAACTAGTTCTATTATTGTTAATCATAGGAAGTTAGAGAGCAAACATTACTCTTATTTGCTTCTTAAACACGTTTAATTCGCAAAATACAATCCGAAACAAGAATATTGCTCCTTGTTTCCGGGCAGTATTATTTACTTGTAATATATTTGGATACGGTGCGACAAATTTCATGGGATATATGTTTTGTTTACATTATTTTATTAACAAAATGAATCATATTAATAGATTTATATTATCAACTGACACTTCGTGATGGAATTGCATTTTTAATTTATTATTAGATTAAAACCAATATTTTTAGCTTTTCCACTTTTTTATTTGACCAGCGACCGGGTTTCGTCGTTACCGACATCATCAGACTGGGACTGAATCATATTATATCTGTACGGGTAATAAAACGATCCAAGTAAATATTGGCTGTCGAAAATTGAATTCGAACAGATAATGTCAGTACACCCACGCTCGACTCTCAGATCCGCTTGTTAAATATATTATTAAGTTTTGTTTTCGATCACGAACATTAAATTTATGTTTTATTACTTACTATACACGGATTTTCTTTTATCGTGCATATATTTTTTTTTAATTATCATATTTATTTAAGCAAATACAAAAAAGTGGACCTTTAAGATATACTTTTATTTTATTTTATTAAATTAACTAATTAACTAACCATTACGCTGTTTTTTTGTTCATTAGGCAGAAAGAATAGAGCGCCACACCACTTTGACTTTCCAAACAATCTTCGCCTCTCTCACATTCATGTATCTCCTCATAAATATTCGCCAATTATTCCTACTTATGACCTGACCACTTGAGTATTTGAGTATTTGTAATACTCAAATACTCAAGTGGTCAGGTACTTGAGTATTTGTAATATTCGATCATGCCAGGTTTTATTTTTTTTATCAAGTCTTGGTATTAAAAAATGTGCGCACAGAATGTGCGAAAGGTATGCAGATGATAAAAATTGATTGGGCAATTGGGCATAAAGATATTCGATTTAGTGGTGTCTTATTTAGGAAATATGACAAGACGAATAGGACAAATAATCTGACAAATTTTGATTGATATAAGATATTGAATTCATTGTATCTAATGTTTTGTTTTGAGGGATGAATCTTATTAATTTATTATTCACTACACATAGTCACTGTCATTTTAAGATATATAAACGGAATATGCTTTAAACCCTTGTTTAGGAGAACTTTCTAAGGCAACTAATAAATACTATTTTTAAAAAGCATCGGCCTTTCTTTACTCCTATTTCCATTTACATTTGCCTCTATTTTTTTTTATCCTTCTTCCTTCACTCATTCGATTCACATACCCAAACAATCTCAGCACACCTCACAAATATAAAAGCTTCGAGTTCTGAGTCACCGCGTAGGCACATACATTCACAGACTCCATCTATCGTCCAGTAGCAATGCAAAGTAAAGCCTTCCGCAGCGCAGATGCACGCCTCGTGATAATTATGCACCAAATACAGCCTTTGAGGCTTTAAATAATCTCAGTAGTGAAGTAGTGGATATTAAGCTCTGCGTGGGCGTTGGTCGGCAACAGACGAATAAATAATTTAGAGAGAAATTACTGCACGGAATATATTAACGAGTAACGGTAGCAACTAAGACTGGAGCAATAACAAATAAAACAACCGCATATATACACAAAACAGAAACAAGAATTATTGAGTTACTATTTTTTTGTTTTCTCTGATGTAAAAGGTTTATTTTTTGTTAATTACATTCATTAATATACGTTTGTAAATACATACATATCGAAATCGTACAGGAGAAAGTGACCAACTACCAAAACGTAAAATGTTCAGGAGGGCCATTTAATCACTTTTGCTTGGCAAGAAAATAAACATCAATGCAGTTAGTTATTTTTAGTAAGTCAATTTATTACAATATATTTCCAAGTTTAAAATCCTTTGGGATTTTTTGCAGGGCAATATTAAGCTAGTAAGATATCAAATAGTCAATGATGACGTTTTTGTAAAAAAATGCACTTGGTCAGTTTCTCCTGTATGAAAACGATATAATTATTTTAAAAATAAAATTGAGATCCATAAAATGTCTCATCAATGATCTCAAATGTTTTCTCTGTGGAGTTCTTTTTATATTCTTTTTTGACATCTCGACATAGTCTAATAAGTCTGGACATTTACGGGGCATAAGATCAATAGTATAATAAAGCCCTGCGCTTCAGGTACCAGTCCAGGGTGATAGGTATTAAATACATATCAGGCTGAAAAATCACAAACATTTATTTTAACACGCTTGGGAATCGAACCCGGGACCTCCAGCTCCTAACCACTACACATTGGAGGCGGACAAATATATATCTACACCTAATATTAATATACTATTTTCAAACCTTACACCTTACCAGGATCTCATAATGCTGTTGGGTATATAAGGTATCTTCATACAAAGTGTTATGCTGTGTTTGTAATACCGTCATAATGACTGCAGTTATAACTCAAGATATAGTTGGTTAGTCCCGCTCACCGGGGGGTTTGTAAGGGAACCCACAGGTTCACTTATTAGTGGACCGGGGACCTGTAAAAGGGCCCTTGTTAATATACGTTATACATGAAAGTACAATCAATTTATATTTGTACTCCTCTGTATCGGGTATAATTGGTTGCCAAGCCCAATATTTTCAAATGAAGGACACTCTACCGAATGTCCAGAAAATACAAAAAAAAACATTTTTTACAAAATATTAAGTTCAATCTAAGAAGACGTCCATAATGTTGATTTCTCATCCTCGGGGTTATTAATCCAATGTATGAATAAATAATTAAAAAATATTAATAATTAACTTAGCTAATAGATTTTTTACACAGCTTTTTTTACGAGTGATATCTCGTTTACGAGTGAATTAAGCTCTAACAAAAAATACATTGTTAGGTATAGAATTATCTTACCAATAGGATTATATTTACAAATAGTGTTATTTTAGGCTCTCTCAGTCTCCGAATGACAAAAATAACTCCTATAATTGGAGATAATCCAGATGTATAAACAAGTATATGGACACACTCGAAATGTTGAAAATGGTACTAAACAATGAAATATTTTCATACATTTTTATCCGAATGTATGTATGTATATTGTGTATGTATTATGTAATAAAAATACATGTATAATATATATTCATGTTTGAAATGACGCGCTAGGTAACATAGCGCTAACATTAATGGGATATTTTCTCCAATGACTGTCATGATTCGTAAGAATAACAATAGATACATTGCTATCAAGCAGGCATGTTACATACGAACTAAGATATATCGGATGAAGATCTCAATTCAACAACAAGACAACCGCATTAAAACCAATTTTATTAAGGTCGTGAAATAAAATACTTTCTTAAAAAATGTTAAATTATAAATGATTAAATGATTTTTTTTTAACTCCCAAGATCTCCCAAGACCTTCAAAAGTTTATGAAGACAGTTAAACCACGAAAAATATAAATATTTTTTAAATATTACAATTCTCAATATTTTGTGTGTCCCACTATGTACTTGGACTAGTGTTCACAAATCTTGGTTTCTCCACTTTTGTTAGTTATTTATACTTTTTTTTTTAATTTTCTCAACACAAATGAGTGACAAAAGGGTCTCTGGTAAATAAAAAGCTTTAAAAATCCAATCATACAAGGCTATTGGTAACTCAATCATGGAACGTCATGAGTTTGATCATATATGTGTGTTTGAATTCCAATAATTTGAGTAGTGTGGTTGTCAATCATGAACGGTAGAATGGTGAAGGTTTGATTTTACTAATTTTAACTTTTTATTTATTTATGTTTAAACTTTTTATTTATCCGTAGGAAGAAAGTTTGAAACTGGTTCACATAATAATCAAATTATAATATGACATTTAAGTGAGATTATGGGAAAATATTTCATTATCAATGCTTCAAATATTGATAATAATTAAATCAAATTTCATTAATTGCTTTGGCAGTCACTTTGTGTTAAAATCTTTCCATTTTTAATTTTAGTTTTACTTGGTAAATACCATCGTTTCTTAAAATGTATTGTGACATGTGTTTCGATGCATTCTGCACAAATGATGCGGAACACATGTTATGCTTATCAAGTAAAACTTAAATTTAAAATAAATCAAATTGGTCTAGTTAACGAAATGGGATGATATTTTAAGACATAAAATATTGTGATATGACATAAAATGAGATAAAAATCGTTTTTTATACAATCAAACAGCTGTAAAAGAAAAATTAACATTTTTTTTAAAATTATTGATAGGCTTCGTTTTGACACTTCGATCTTGAAATGGCGTGATAGACTGAACAAAAAACTCCATATCTTAATACACAACGGTAATTGCGTTGGATTTAAACTTTTATGATTCATTGTTCTAGGACAAGCGGATAGTTGCTTCTTGTAACAATTATTATTTATTTTATGAAAAGATAAAAGGTAAGCCGAGAGGTCGAGCCTTATACAACTTGTTGACACGGTGTGGAAAAATCTATGCAATTGAACAAAGAGATTTCACAAAGAGATTCTTCAATTTTGTTTTAAAAGATTATTTAATTTAATGTACTTTCTGCTAAAACATATTTTAACATGCAAGAAATTTAATACGGCGTACGATTTAATTTGATATAATATTATTTACAGCATTTTGAGGGCGTTCAAAAACTTATTATAATCATAATTCTGTAATTTCTCCACAAAGGAATTATTTTTACATTTTAACTTTATAGTATATTTTTATCTATATTTTATTTTTACATTTTGACTTTCATTTGAATTTTATATGCTTGGTTAAGTGATCACTTAATACACGAGTAACATTCAAACATAGATGGCTGTTGTGAACTCGCATATACTGTGTTACGAGTTTGATCAATATTTCTAAAAGTTTCAAAAAATTGAGAAGTGTGGTTGTCAATCATGGGTAGAATTGGCTAATGTTACACGTGGGTAAAGTGATTATTTAAACCTAGCCTATGACGGTCATAAGCCCTGTAAATACCCAGACTTTTATATTCTACTTCATCTATGATAAGATGTCAATTAATAATTTTCATTTTGTTTTTAAATATCCTGAATTAATTTTCTCACTAGGTCAACGCATGAATAACGAATAATTTGATGTATTACATTTTGTAGCCAAAGTATTAATTAAAAAATTAATGCTAAATCATCAGACTTAATTGCCTTATGTACCATTACATACGTTCGAGAAAAAAAAAATATAACTAAAAGTCATACGTAATAAATTACGAGTATGCTTTTGTCTTTAACTTTATACAATAAAAGTATTATATAATTTAATAAAGGCGTTCATATAAACACGAATTTATAATAAAACCTCTTAAGGCCCGGCATTCGTTTAATTCGGAAAGGTCAAATATCTGTTTACATCTGATTTCTTTTAAGAATATACATATATTGGATATTTTTTTGTTTTTTAGAATATGTACAAAAAATATGTTTGTAATTTTATTAATTCCTTACCATTTAAAAACCCTTTTCTTTTCAAAACTTGTAATTATTTCGAAGAAAAATTAATTTTTTCAATGCAAAATGGGGTTTTTTAAGAAAAAAATCAATTACGTAAAATGTTACCTGGATTTAGAATTTTTTTTTTTTTTACTGATTCGGCATTAACTTTGTGGAATGACATGTGATTATTTTTAAAAAAATTAACACTTGTAATCAACCCTCAATTTTTATTATATACAACTAGATTAAAAAACTTAGAAATCTTTTCATTTGTTTGTTTGTAGATGAAAACATCTGTAAGTTTTACAAACTAGTCGTGTTTAATAAAAATAAAACTAATTAAGTGATTTATTACAAGCGTTTTTTTTAATAATAGTAAAATTAATTTGCGACTTAACGAATGCTGGGCCTTAACAGTCGAATGTATCAAAACTAACAATACCACGAAACTACAAAGTATCACAAGAAGTATGTGAATAGCGACGTTATAAACGCTGAAGCCGATAGAGGTGTCAGACCTATTGTTGATGTAATTGATACAACCAATTTTGAACGCGAATCTGGTGAGATTTTACACTTGAGTCAAATGTACGTTTAACTATACACCGTCACTAAGTCTTTAGTAATTCGAACGTCCAAACTGACAGTTAAAGTAAACGATACATTAAACAAGTACGCCTAAACGTGTTCAATTATTTCCTGAATCGACAGTTCAACAAGTCTCATTTTGTGAACTAACAACGCTTATCTCAGGCCTAATGAACAACGGATTGTCAAATCCCAGATGGTGTTTATGTCTCACTCATTAATAATCGAAGACAGTGAGAATAAACGAGACAGCCTTAACAGAAGTGTGGGGAATATGTGTTTTAATTTTAGCTAAGAATTTACAGATTCAGATAATGGTAGGTACACAGTATCTTACAAGTGGTCTTATTATTATATTTTTACTCAGTTTTCATAAATTATAAGTACATATTTAATACAATTAAACACATTAGAGCAAATAATGACTCATTATTATATCAGTACAATTTTGTCCGCCTCCGTAGTGTAATGGTCAGCACGCTCGGCTACCGTTCTGGAGGTCCCGGGTTCGATTCCCAAGGGGGGTAAAATAAATATAAGTGATTTTTTCACTGTAATACTGGTACCTGAAGCGGAGGGCTGATCACCTTTCCTTCATGTGTAAACGATCAAGATAACACTGCGTTTATATGACGCAGTGCCCTATGCACCATTGGGGTGCGGATAAGGGTTTTATTATTGTTATTATTACAATAAAGTAAACAAAGTGGTTTATCAGAAATATTGTTCATATATAAAATGTCTTTAGCAATCAAACATTTATTAAAAACCTTTTCCAATGTTTTTCTATCAACTGTATACATGATTAAATACTAATAAAGGAACATACATGTAAATGGGTTTTTAAGATTCTAAGTCAGAGATGAAAAACCATATTTCTATAGTGTGGCATTGTGTAAAACGCCTTAAAATATTCAGATTAACTAACATTTAGTCAGGGGGTGCATATGGGTTCCCACTATTATCCCATAGGATGTGGTTACATTTCATACATTATCGTTGAAATGGCTTTCAATTTTGTAATAATTTTCTTTTTTATCAGACCGTAGTTATCAGTTTTTTTAATATATATTAATTTTTTGACACTTTATGAATATTGGTAAAATAACGCTTTTTCCACATTTGTTTCTATAAAAAGATTAGCAGTTATAACTAGAAAGAGTTCTTTATCTCAGAAAATAGTACTGCAATATAAAACGGAGAGTAATTTATCGTGGTAGAGTTACAATAAACTGATACAGGGAATGTTGCTCAATTAAACCAGTTGAACTGATAACTGCAAGGATAATGGGATTACAGTTATATATTACAAATCAAAAGGCTTATCTTGAAAGGACTATATCTACCGGGTGATTACACAATACGCGATATTGTATTTTTCACCACATCAATAATCATGATGAAGAACAAAATTACAATGAGAATTGGCATCTATTTTTTACAGTAATAAACATGAATATGGAAGTCTGGGTATTTACTGTAAATACCTGGACATCTATATTCTTGTTCAACTTTGTTGAAATGACAAAAAAAAACTCCAACAAGTGGAGGAATCCTAGATTTGTGAACAATTATTTGGACAAACTAAAAAAAAATTATAAATAAATAAATATATATATATACATATATACATATATATACATATATATATATATATATATATATATATATATGTTTATATATATATATATATATATATATATATATATATATATATATATATATATATATATAAATATTCATAAATATATATATATATATGATTTATATAATATATATATATATATATATATATATATATCTATATATGTTTATATATATATAATATAAATATATATATATATATATATATATATATATATATATATATATATATATAAATATATATATATATATATATATATATATATATATATATATATATTATATATATATATAAATATATATATATATATATATATGTTTATATATATATATATATATATATATATATATATATATATATATATATATATATATATATATATATATATATATATATATATATTATATATATATATATATATATATATATTGTAGTCGTACAGGAGTAACTGACCAACTATCAAAACGTAAGATATTCAGGAGGGCCATTTAAGTCACTTTTACTTGAAAATAAGCATCAATGCAGTTAGTCATTTTTACCAAGTCAATAAACTTGTGAGTATTATACTCACAAGTTTAAAATCCTTTGGGATGTTTTCAGGGCAATATTAAGCTAGTAAGATATCAAATAGTTAATGATCACGTTTTTGTAAAAAAAATGCACTTGGTCACTTTCTCCTGTATGACTACGATATATATAATTTTTCCATAAAAATAAGGTCACACAATTGCTATAAACGATGGCTTTGTCAGAGTAAAAATATTGACATATTCGAATTAAAACAAGTTTGTAAATTTTATCGCTAAATATCTGACACAGGAGAAAGTGATTACTTCTGTTAGATAAAAAATAAAAAATAAAAAAATAAAAAGCAAGAAGTAAAATATCTGTACCGAAGAACCTTACGGATTCATGTATAAAATCTCTAAAAATTGTTCATAGCATATAAGTTTTTTAGCATAAAAGAATAGACAATTTGAAGTGTATACGGATGCAATAACGATAATTTATTTGAAACAAAACTACATATGTACAAACGAGTAGACCTTGCATAGTAGGTATGTATGCCTCTTGGGCCAAAATATTTAGATATCATCAAACTCTGTATAAACAATTCTAAGTCCTCATTTTTCTTTTATTTCTCAGTGTCCGCAAAGAGTAAACAAACTAAAAGATTTATTACTAGAATTATAACACAATAAATATTAAACTACGCCTAATAACAGTGATTCAAATACACAATATTAATATAATTTACATTTTTGCACGTTTTATACGAAGATAAATTTCGCAGAACTTACATGTGAATCGTTATTAAAAATAAAACATTAAACCAAATGGATAAATTTATATTAAGTATATAAAAGACCTTGAATGCATCTGTTGGTTTTCCTGATTATTCATGGTTCTGAGATATACTTGGTATTTCAAGTATGTTGAGAAAAAAAAACTATAAACATTCCAGTGAACTGTGTAATTTTTGTTGGTGTTGTTTTTTGTATACTAGCAATTGGGTCAGACTTTTTAATGTTTCTGGAAGTTAAGGCATTCTTAAACAATCTAAATTGATACCCGGTAAAGATTATTACCGTATCAAAATTGATTATGGTAGCGGATCTTGGTTATTCGAGAGAACAAATATTCACTTCAGATTTGGCCCTAGTTTTTACGTTAATTTAACACACTTCAATATGAAGCATATTTTGTATGGATTTTTTAATGGAATCGTATCTTTATTTTTACGACAATGCCAGCTTGCTCATATATGTAGTACATAACGAATCGATAAGAATAGTTTATATTGACGACAGTTTTATAAATAATGTTAAACTAAAAAAAAAAAACAAATTAATAATCACGCCGCTTCCCCGCGTGGATAGGCAGTGGATCTATTTCACTTTGCTATTCCGCCACACCACTTTGTCTTTGAAAACATTCTTCACCTCTTCCACATTTATGCATCTCCATTATTATTTCGACTCAAGGTCTGACCGCTTTCAAATACATATTTCACATACTTGATCATGTCAAGTTTTCATTTTTCAAGCCTCGGTCTTTCTTTGGTCTTAATTCCAACTACATTCGCCTAGTAATTTTGTTTTACCGTTCTTTCCTCACTCGCTCGTTCCACGTTCTCAAACCATCTCAACACACCTTTTTTAAGTTTATCGATTATTATTTATGGATTTGGAGTTTAATTTGTAAAACTCCATTTTAATTTATATAATAAATTTTAAAATCAAACACTGATTTTTTGAGTCCACTAAATTGTATTTTATTATTAAAAACAAACAAAAAATCTGTAACAATTGTTTCGCCTTGTTATGGCATTTTCAAACTAAAATATGACATTGGTATAATGCCAAACACTTTAATTTAATTTTCATTAGTCAATAATCACAAATTATTTTTTTGTGTTTTTAATAGTAAAATACAATTTAGTAGACTCCAAAAATCAATGTTTGATTTTAACATTTAATAAAAGAATTTATCGATAATGTTCATTTCAGATATCTCTCTCCTTTAACTCCTTACCTGAGTCTTGTCCTTATTCCTCCTTTTCTTATCATAAATTTACAAATGCAATAAATTCATAATCTCACTGCAATTCCTCGTACTTTTTTTATTATTCAATTTCAACTACTGATAAAGAAAAAGGCAGTAAATACCTATATATTGATTTAATTTATTTCTGAAGCGTCGCGTAGTTACGCCCACGGCACCTTAAAACCAATGGCGACTTAAGCATAGCTTACATGTACAAAAAAAACTATCCAACGAAGTAAACAAAACAACGCCACGTAATAAAAAATGCTTTACCGATAACAAAACGTCTCAAATAGCTCGTACAATTGATAACACCTTGCTGTTAATTCCTTCTACTTGTGAATAAATTTAAAATATCACGACGAATTTGAATTGTAAAAATGTATTCGAATGTCGCTTGAATTTCGAACGCGGATGGAATATAATTTGAAATACAAGGCTCCTATTGGTTGGCGCTTAGATTTTTTGCACATTGTGTCATTATTTATTGTCATTGTATTTATTAATGAGAATTTATGGGCATCAAATTTAAATCTTCTCTTATTGTCCGGGTTTTTTTCATATTGACTCGTCGGAATTAATATTCAAATTGTTAAAAAAAAAACTTTTTTAATAATTGTCAAACATGGATGAAGAAATATAATTTACTATGTATATAAATGTTATATGAATACAGTTAAAAAAATTATATTATTTTTTGACATCTCATCAAAGATGAAGAAAAATATGGAAGCCTGGACATTTACGGGGCTGACGACCGTCATCGTAATAATAACTCCTGTAATTGGAGATAATCCAGATTTTGTGAACAAGTATTTGGACACACTCAAAATGTTGTAAATAAATTATCTGGTCAAACTATAAGCTTAAATAATAAAAATTAAAATAGAAATGTTAGTATTGTGGTTATCAATGATGAATGTTACACGTGTAAAAATAAAATTATCACATTAATTTAGCCAATTTTAAAAATAAAGGATTTTGAAGTAAATTATTTGTTTTTAAGGAGATTTCCCAATAAAGTAATATCGACTGAAAAAATCTTATAAACCTTCGTTCACGTCACACTTCCTCTTGCCCATCAATTCGTTAGCAGTATGGTAATACTTGGTACTGTACACTTGATTGAGATTCTGCCATACATCACGCCACAGGACCGAAGATGCTGGAATGCTATAATAATTATTTATGGTAGCGAACACGGCCCACGGCAGAGGTCATAAACATCTCTTATCTCTCACACCTGGGAAAACCTTGCCGACCAATCTCTACAGGTATGTGCCTTAATCTCGGATTATGTGAATTGAATAAAATATATAGATATTCAAATTAGGACATTCTAACTGCAATCTGTATAAAACTATCAATGGCTGTTAATTATACATATTTTATTGAGCGCCCTAGATTCAAAGGCAATTAATGTCTTTCACTTCCCCACATTAAATTGTACCTTCAAATATTTTAATCTAGAGTTATTGCACGTAGATTCAGAAAAAAATAGTTTATTTCTGTAGAAATGAGTATCTTTCACATGAGAACATAGTAAAAAAGAGTCATTTCGATATTTAACATGAGAACAAAGTACAGAGGGGCCATATTTAATATATGACACGAAAACATAGTGAAAGGGAGTCATATTTGAAGTGTAACACGAAAACTTAACAAAGATAGACCATATTATTTTTTAACATCTCATCAAAGATGAAGAAGAATATGGAAGTCTAATAATATGAAAATAACTCCTGTAATTGGAGATAATCCAGATTTTGTGAACAAGTATTTGGACACACTCAAAATGTTGTAAAGATAGACCATATTATGTAGATATTACGACAATAAAGTAGAGGGGCTAGATTTGACATTTAAACCTGTTAAATTTAATGTGTCTCTCGTTTCGGACAATTTGTCTTCGACTAGAACTTTGATCTTTACCATTTTCCCTTTTCCTCCCTCTTCCAGGTATTTTCACATGTTTACAAATGTAGAATTTTGGAATATTGGTTCATGTGAATGACTTGATATAACTGTAAAATTTCCGAATAAAATGAAAATCAATAAATATCATGAGAACAAAATACAGAGGGTCCATATTTAATATGCGACATGAGAATATGGTAAAGAGGGGCCATATTTTATGTGTAACACAAAATCATAGTAACGAGGGTCCTTATTCAAAGGGTAAAAAGATATCCCTTTCACCGATTTACATACAAACAGCTAGTATGGACATCTCCAGACATACCTACAAGTATTTGGTGTATTCAATTTTCGCTTCAAGAAAAATTGACGATGACAAATGCCACGTCACCTTTTACTAGTTGACCTCTTAATCCTATAAAGTCTTTATCATCTCCCACATAGTATTACACAAACAGAACAGACCTACTTTGGTAGACGCTTGGGCGCAGAGAAAAGTAAGAAAAAAATGACTACCATCACCTTTCTTGCCGGTCGACACCGATCGCGCAGTCTCGCCTCCGAACAAAAAATCCATGATGTCATTTGTTTACATTCTCGAACATCGGTTTGTTTGAACGGTTGTTATATAATTGGTGGAAAAAATCCACCTGCTCACCATACTATGGGTAGGTACTATAGCTCTGCCATCTATATGTCAACTATGACTTAACGTAAACCAATGTACAATATCTGTATTTATTTATTGATTTGGCGATTAATTTGTAGAATTAAATTCTGATTCATGTAAAAACGCTGATTTTTTTAGTCTACTAAATTGTATTTTATTGTTGAAAATCAATTTTGTGACAATTGTTTCGCCTAGTTATTGATTTTTATGTGTTTATTCAATAATAAAATTAGTGTTTTATTTAACATTTAATACATAGTATCTGTCACTTACATATATATCTATAATTTTTGGGGAAAAAATGGTGTGCATTTCCGTATTTTTATTTTGTTTCTCATTTTAATAGCTGTTAGACACATGAAGGAATAACAGATTTTAAAAATCATGACGCTATTAATCTTTACTTTTACGAATCAGTAATTAAGTAACCAACCAACGCGCCACTTCCCCGCAGGGGTAGGCAGAGAGAATTTAACGCGATGCCAATATGTCATTACAAACAATTTTCACCGTTCCACATTCATGCATCTCTTCATACATACCCGACGAATATTCCGACTCCTGATCTGTTCATGTTTAAGAATTTGAAATGCTTGTTTTTGACAAGTTTTTCTCGGTCTACCGTTGCTTCTATAACTGCATTCGACTTATAAATTTATTTTTTCTTTTCTTTCTTTACTCATTCGATTCACATGCCCAAACCATCTAAATACACCTTATTATATCGGTAATGCTTATCTCAACCTTGTATTATTTCCATTGATCACCATTAGAACACCTACCATACATCGTTTTGGATAACATTCGTCTGAAAAAACGGTAAAACAAATTTATGAGGCGAATGTGGTTGTAAAAAGAAACCAAGAAAGACCGATGAAAACTTAACATAATCAAGTATGTCAAATACTTCAGGAATCGAAATAATAATAATAATAATTCGCGGTTACGTATGCGGAGATGCATGAATATGGAAGAGGCAAAGAATGTTTGCTAAAACAGATTGTGGCGTTCTATTCTCTCTGCCTACCCCTGTAGAGAAGCAGCGTAATGGTTGGTTAATAAATTGATAAATTTAACGTTGATTTTCTCTTGTAATGATACCCGTATATCAAAAGATAAACCTTACTTGGCCATGCCCAAGATTAGCTTAATAGGACTAACTAATTCACGATAATGTAGGAAGCATACATCGTTCAGCTATGTCGGCAATAAGCCAACACTCTCACACATAAAGAATACACGATGGTCAGATATGTTTTTCTGACATACGCGTTAGAGACCCCAGCAACGCAACGGTGAATTTTGCAGCCTATCTGAGAACTCTTTATTAGAATTCCGAGCGCTGTTGAAACGTGTCTTATCCTTCATAATTCATATCTTCATTAATTTTTTTTGGCAATTTATTAGCTTGAGAACCAACTACTACTACCATCACGCCGTTTCCCTGGAGATGTAGGCAGAGAGGATGGAACGCCATGACATACGTTCCTAGGCTCCTTCACGTCCATACATCCAGTCATACATGCCCTTCGATTGTGTATACTTTTGACACCACCAGATTTTAGGTTCTGATTGATCTGGTCGTGCCAAGTCTTTTTGACCATCCTCGTCCTGTTCTCCCATTCTCATTTGACAATTATCCGTTTTTGATCATTCTCTCGTTATCCATTTTCTCAACATGTCCATACCAACTTATAGAACTATGATAAACTATATGTTAAGAATAATCGCGTACGGTCAGATAGATTTGAATGACAGCTTTGGTATGATAATTATAAAACGCATACATACGTAGGTACTACATGATATATTTGTGTATTAAATAACTGTATTACATTTTTTGTATTCATCCTTTCATGTCCAAGATGATATTATCAAGTTAACTAATTACATTGGTATAAAGTTTGATTACTCATTCTATACTCGATTCACAGCATAGGAAGGGTATCAAGTAACAGTAAATCTATTTTTTTTTAATACGAAATTAATTCTTTTAAAATATATGCTAAAAAAATAATCACCGTATACTTTCATTTAACTAACATTTCAATCGGTAATTTTCTTAGAAACTTTCATCTTACCCCATTTCAACTCATGAGAATTATAACTAACTAACTAACTAACTAGCCATAATGTCGCTTCCCCGCAGAGAGAATAGAACGCCAAACCAATTTGTCTCCGCTAACAATATTCGCCTCTTCCACATTCATGCATCTCTTCATACATACTCTCCAACTATTCCTATTGACTACTCACCTGACCACTTTCAAGTATTTGACATACTTGAACATGGTTTTCATCTGCACTTTTTTTCTTTTGTTACATTTGCCTCATAAATTTGTTTGACCGTTTTTACCTCACTCATTCGGTCAACACATCCAAATCATCTCAACACATCTTTCTTAATTTTATCGATAACGCTTATTTCAGCCATGTATTCTTTCCTTATTTCACTATTCTAACATCTACATATCATACATCGTTTTGCCGCATATGAGAATAATTATCATATGAGAAAACATTTTATTAGAATTATAAGATATAAATTGAATCAGAAATATTGCAAGTCAAAACACTAAAACTCAACGTTGACATAGGTACCCCTTTATCTTAGGAATTTTTAAAGGGGTTAATGTTTTAAATTGTATTTTTACATTTTGACTGGCAGAAATGACTATAATGAGTCATGTAAAATTGAAAAACAATTTAAAAACATTAACTCCCCTATAACGTTCCCTTCGATAACGCGGTATGTATCTCAGCGTTATAGGGGGGTTTACTGTACTTGTTTTATATCTAACATTCTTAAATTCTAGACCAAATATTACTTTTAATTAACGAGCATTCCTTTCTTCCTGATATAAGAAATAATTACTAAGTTAATGTCCCTGCTTCGTGAATCACGTATACACATATTTATCCATAATTAATTTATAAGTGAGGTTAGAAACACGCTTTTCTCAGAAACGTAAGATCAATAGCTTCTTGGAATTATGACCTAATGTTAATTGAAGTTTGATGTTCGATTACGAAGGTACAAATGGCTTCAACTCGGGAAGTATTCATGCTCGGTATACAATTCAACACAGTAGGTATAATAATAAATAAATAATAAAACCCTTATTCGCACCCCAATGGTGCATAGGGCACTGCTTCATATGAACACAGTGTTATCTTGATCGTTTACACACGAAGGAAAGGTGATCAGCCCTCCGCTTCAGGTACCAGTCCAGGGTAATATTGAATAAATATTGCAGTGAAAAAATCACTAATATTTATTTTACCCCCCTGGGAATCGAACCCGGGACCTCCAGAACGGTAGCCGAGCGTGCTGACCATTACACTACAGAGGCGGACAGTAGGTATACGGCGTATATGAATCTACAATACGATATTTCGAACACAGATCAGTGCTGATTTATGCATCCGTTTCCGCTGTTACCATAATATTAAATTTACCACTCTTAAAATCTTTTAAGAAATAATTTAGAAATACATATTTCATATCAAAGTACTTGAGACAAGCAATCAGGCTTGAAATTTCACACAAAATGGCATAAAATTTCAACTATGTAAAAATACTACTAGAACAAACATTTCATTCAAACCCATGCAAACCTATGGTGCATAGGGTACTGCATCATATGAACGGAATGTTATCTTGGTCATTAACACATGAAGGAAAGGTGATCACCCCTCCGCTTCAGGTACCAGTCCAGGGTTATATTGAATAAATATTACAGTGAAAAAATCACTAATATTTATTTGACCCCCCCTGGGAATCGAACCTGGGACCTCCAGTATGGTAGCCGAGCGTGCTGACCATTACACTACGGAGGCGGACATCACTACGGAGGCGGACAAAAAGAACAAACATAGCGTATTTAATCCTCGAGAAACTGTTATTAAGATACGTTTTAACGTATACTTCCACACACTCCGTAAAAATCCTAAATATTTTTTTTTATTGTGCATTGCTCAGCAACTCCAAATAACTACGAATAGAATCACCCAAAAACAGTATGAAGCCGCGCGAAATCAATATAATTTTGATATTTATTACAGTATTTCGTGACAGAAGCGTACTATTTAATGTTGCAGTATCTATGCACAGTCAATGTATCCATGATATATTATTGTAATTCTCCAATACTCGTGACATCTGAAAATAATGAGATGTCAGCGAGTTCCTTGACCTTTTAGAAATTTTACAAACAAACGCATTTACATATGTCAAAAATCATACAAAATTGTAATTTTTAGAATCTCGACGATTGTAAAATTCTTCGTTTCATTTATCATGATAAATGCCCCATGATAATATAAACGGTAATTTTTTTGATCAGGAGGTGTTATTATTGCCGTTGTTATAAACATTTTTTAAACAATTCAAGAAGAGGCGTTATCACACCCGTTGTTATAGTGAGATTTAAAATAAAAATTCCATCGAAAACATTGAAAATATGAGAAACACCAGCTGCCAATAAGCACGCTGTCACCAAGATCACTTTTTATACCCTTATGGTGCTACCATAGGGGTAAAAACGGTTTCAAATATTTTTATATATCTGCTACATTTTATTGAAAAAATATAAAATAAGAACACGGGCGTATTATAAGACAGGCAAAGTTATATCAATATTTAAGAACAATCGGTGAATAACTTAAGGAAATTAAAGATTTTGACCAAACGAACATTTATATTTTTAAGACTCTCCTTATCATTCATCGTTCACTTTGTTTAATACTTCTTTTATAAATACTTAAACGTGACTACCGGTTTCGGAATAATCATTCTTTCATCATCATGAATAACCAACTTAATTAGACTCCGAGTCCACTTTTAAAAATATTCCCACTGTGATTCATTTGTCTTCTTTCTCACTTTCAAAAATGTTATTTTTGTACTAATTTCAAACCGTAATTATTTTATTTTAATGACCTGATCATGGAATGATTATTCCGAAACCGGTTGTCACGATTAAGTGTTCATAAAAGTGGTATTACACAAAGTAAACAATGAATGGTAAAGAGAGTGTTATATTACCATACCACAATTTTAACAATGCTTTTGATAAACAAGATATTTATATTTTTATTTATATTGACAGATCATTAATTGATACAACAAAAAGCAATGATCTGTAAATTCCGCAGCTTTCAATCGATCTAGGTACATTCCCATATCCAAGTAAATACAAACGAATTCCATATTCAATGCGCTAGCGGTGGAATGTTCGCCAACCTTCACCTTTAACATTCGCAGTGCCGCATGCCAGTCGCATATGCCGGTATTCATTGTCGGTCACCAAAAGCAATTGGACATTTTGCAGATGTTAAATTTCATCGTTAATGAATATGGCGAATCGTATAAAGTTCTCAAATAATACTTTTTGTCGAAGGCTTTGATTCGTTTTATGGTACCGTAGATGGAGTTGTATTATGTCCAGGTTGTATACTTAAATAAAATATTATTATCAAGATAAAAAACAAACAGTGCTTGATATTTTAAATAAATTAACGGTGAAAAAAACAACCAATGAAATTTTAACTACAATTTTGACTGATTCAAGATTAAACACAAAGTTTTGCTGTGGCAAATGACTCTTTATTAACATTAAAAATAAAACACTTTTGGTATAAAACCAATTTTGAACGTATTTATCGTTATACTACCTGTTTTGAGAACTTTAATTGGGTGTTTAATTGAACGTTTCATGATTTTACAAATAAGTGAATTGAATCGAGTTATAATTGAAATAATTTTATGTATTCAGTGGGTTGCTGTTATTTTCAATAGATGGCGCTGCCATTGGAATAAAAAAAATAGCAGTAAAAACAAAAGAAAATATTTACCTGTTATCTGTTACATTTTTATTTAAATAAATTATTAAAAACTAAAAAATTAAAAAGCTATCAGTGAATAACTTGAGGAGATTTATGATTTATTTTCAAACTCCGCCCCCTGACTCATACCCCTTAATTTACCCCCCCCCTCCTTACTTACATAACAGATAATTATGAAGTTTAAATTGCTTTAGTTTATATTTAGACTTGAATATGGAAGCATAGCTTTTGAAATTAGTCGTTAAAATAAAATAAATATAACTCAAGTGATTTCGCGTTTTCTTCTAAATTTCATCATGTCCTACCACAAAGTGAATACCGAGAATAATAAATAAAATAATATAATATTATTATATTTTAATTTTTTCTAATAAAGGTGAGTATAATGGCTGTTGTAACACTGATATTTATTATCCTCTGGAAATATATAGGATATCAGCAACAACAGTATATGCATTTTTGTAAGCTTGCTTGAAATAAAAGTTAAACTTCGATTTCTATATGAATTTTGACATTTAAACACTCGTATTTAATAAATTCAATAATATGTGTTTTAAGGCTTTAATTGGCACCTTTATCATTAAAATAAAAGACTAAATGGCATGTATTTTGAAATTTGAATTAATAAAGTATCGATCTACCTATACCTTCGTATTATAAATTATTTTCTTTTATTTTGAACTCAACATGTGAAAAATGTATGTAAATAAAGCGTCTGTATTATATGCTTAGTATACTGGGATCAACAGAAAAACACCATAAAAATCTTTAGTCGATGAAATCAATTGTAAGACAGTCCAAAAATAATAAAAATAAGTTTTATTCTGTGTATTATTTTTCCAACTCCTATTTAAAAACATAATGTTAACAATTTTACAAACAATAAAATAAAACGTTTTAAATAAAAGCAAATAAAATTATTTTTTATAGATACCTTAACAGAAATCAAGAAATTCTTTAGGTAGGGATCGTGGAAGTTTACAGGAATTATGAACTATTGTCGGGTGATCAAAGTGATCACCTTATACACTGTGTAACATACACCAATCCATCAATACCTGAACTTGATATTTATCTAATAGTGAATTCATTATTTGTATGCTTGGCAAAAAATTTATATTTTTATTTATTTAAGTTTTACTTAGATCTATTGTGATACGTGTTTCGATACATTCTGCATCATTTTCAAACACCGTATGTGAAACTAAGTCTAAATATGTTATTTTTCAAAATCGATTCGTAAAAAAGATTTTACTGAAACATTAAAAAAATCACAAAATATGTATTTATTTTTAATTTCGGATAGTACAAATTGTTGCTTTTTCTTGTGTCCAAGTTTTATACCACCCGATATTAGTCAAAAAAGTTAGCGTAAGTATAATACGTTCGTATAGACACAGCAGAAAACGTTTTTTATGTTTATTTTTTGTATGTTAGGGTCATCGAATCAACAGAATTTAAATAAATTACACAACATTTACACAAACAGAAACTCTGCGCTACCATGTGAATAATAAAATTTATTGAGTTTTAGATAATAAATATAAATTTTCCACCTATCGTAAAAAAGTTTAATCTATTCAAAAAGTATTTCAAAACACGCGTTCATTAACCATATTCTCGTCGATTTGGCATTTGTTGCCATCCTAAAAATGATCAATAGTGACACCAATTTATCATATAATATTTATATACAATATATTGAGAAATAAAAGCAATAATATCTATCAAATTGGCTCCAAAAAATCAAAGGCACTGTTAACATACATATTTGACAAAGAGTTTATTATGAAAGGTTGAACATCAGTATGAATTAGACAAAACTCTATGCAAACAATAAACTATAAACTATGTGACAAATCTTGATAAACATAAGATATTGAATCCATTGAATCTATTTTATTGTTTTTAGGGATCAACCTTATCCATTTTATAATCACTATACACATTCACAGTCATTTTTAAGATATATATAAACTGAATATGCTTTAAATTCTTGTACATAATAGGCAAGGAGAATTTTCTAAGCAACAACGTATTTTTGAAATGTATTTTATACACATACACATATATATTTTTACCCGCCTCCGAAATGTAATTACTTGTTAGAGCGTTTGGCTATATGTTTTGCGTTTTTCAAACAAAAGTTCAGTTACATCCTAATAATCTGTTTATATTTTTTGTATATATTGCTAAAATTTTAAACACACTTGCATATTACGTATATTTGAAACACAATTCATTTTTATTTTTATTATCATTTACAGATACATAATAGATGTTTCTATAGGCCTCGCTTTTTACACTTGTTTCACGAGAGAGGTTATCACTATATTATCTCTATTCAACCCTGAAAATACAAGTAAAATGCATTAATTTTAATCGGAATATCACGATTTATAATGGTTTAGATCCTAGATGATATTAATAACGCTGCCTTTTATTGAGTTTTATGGATTTCACTTGTTAAATACCTATGCCTAAATTCATTAGTCGTATATTATTTAGTAAATAGATGTAACATTTTCAAGTATTTTTAAATGGCAGGAATTTGGGTAGCACGTTATTATAAGACATCAATATATAAGAAAAAAAATAGAATTTATCATTAGAAGTGAGCACATGTGATCATATCATTAATATTTTTTAACATTAGTACATAAATGTATTTAAATGGCATTTATTCAGTTTCTTTATTTTTATAGAAGCTTATAAAATGTCCACCTCCGTAGTGCAGTGGTCAGCGCGTTTGGCTACCGTGCTGGAGGTCCCGGGTTCGATTCCCAGGAGGATCAAAATAAATACGGCCGATTTTCACTCTCATATTTATTTAATATCACCCTGGACTGGTACAAGAAGTGCAAGGCTGATCACCTTACCTTCATGCAATTAACGATCAAGATAACACTGCGTCGCTACGATGCAGTGCCCTATGCACCATTGGGTGTGGATAAGGGTTTTTTTTATAAAATGTTAGATTTATGCATTTGTCACATTTCTACGAGTTTTTTTTTTAATTCAAGCATATATATTTTCTGTAGTTATCTAATATTTTATATTATATGCTCTACATATATAAATATTTATATGATATGGTAAAATACCTATGCAAACGAAGCAATCAAAATCTTGAGTTTTAACTCGTGTAAAATATTTTTTTTATAAAACAGGAAGAAAAAAAATAGTTTTCATTATAAATCTGTAAATTTTTAGTGGATATTTTTTAAATAAATAAATAAAACTCAAATTTTGCTTGAGATTTATTCAGGTTTTACAATGTGCAATGAAAATTCAGCAAAAATCATCAAAGATAAAGGTATTTTCTCATTACTTCAACTCTTAGTGGAAACTATATATATTTTATTCGTGAAGTGATAATTTGCAAAGGTGCGTTTTGAAAATCCGTGATCACGAGATGTAGCCTTATAAATTTAAAGGAGAGTAAATGATCTTGGCAATCAGATAAATAAGAAGCTATGCGGTGGTCCTGTCACCTGTCAGGGAATTTACGCCACAGAAAGGAGCGTAGTCTCAAATATTATCAATATTTGCCATCAGCGTGTGTTATGTGCACGGTGTATGTGAACCATTAATACACATTATACTTATAAATATTGTAAAATTACATTGCAAATATAATCAAACGGTTCATATTTTTTTATTTGTTTTTTTGACATCTCATCAATGATGAAGAAGAATATGTTTCAAGAACAATGTTTCTGAATTGGTTCATATTTATAGAACTTTCAAGAATTTGAGTACCGTGGTTGTCAATAATGGGTGGAATTGGTGAATGTTACACGTGTGTACATTGGAGGTCTATTTTTTTTTAATTGCTAACTACGCATTTGTATGATAATGAAAAGGATCTCATAACTTAGAGACGTTATTATTTTATACTTATGGTAAAATTCAAACGGATGTAATAAAAACATGTCCTCAAAAACTCAAATAAACTACAATAACTACAATATTTTGAAAATTATCTTTTCAAGTTATAATTATTTACTTAGCCCATTTATTGTTTTATATTTTAATTTAAACTTTCGTATTTCTGTTTCAGTCTTGTTAACCTTAATCCCATGTCCCAAAATGAGTAATGGAAATAACTCATCGGGAATATTATATTTTTAACTTATGTTTGTAATACATTTAAATTAATAAATAAAATAAAAGTGCATTTAAGATACCATTTTCAATAATAATATAAAATGGACTTAGTAAAAAAATAAGTTTTTCCACTCTGTGTAGCAATAAAAAAACGCCCCATCAATTTTATTGCTTGCACATGAGGTGCCGGTCTTCTCGTAAGATTTTATTAGTAAAAAAACATGATCAATGAAAAAAATTGTATCCACAGATTTCGTGATACCGAGTACTCGTATAATATGATGTGAGGATGCGAGTAGAGTATTTGCAGTGTTGCCATGACTACAGGCCGCCATATTTGCAGACGACCAACGGCCATGAACGTGGCAACATTCGTGACTCAGTTTCCCGCCCATCCAGCCGAGAAGGCACTTATCGAGCGAAATATTCATATTACTTCTCCTTTCATGCATGATTTTTCGTTATACTCAATAATGATTTTACTGTGAAAATATTTGACCCAGCAGTAAAAATTTGTCGCAAACATGAGAAAAATAAAATTACAACATCTTATTTAATAATCAAATATTTTTATTAGATTTCTTCACTCATCGACCTATATATTCATGATATAAGCTATTGTGAGATGATTTACGTGTTTATTATTCTGCGGTAAATTAGTTGAAAACATATTTCGTAGAATTGATGACATTAAAAATAATAACTGATATATTTATAAATTTATACAGAAATGCAGCTTTTTATATTCAATTTTCAAACCCTTAATGGCAAATTTTTAGTACATAACATTTATATATAATATACTTATATTATTTAATTGATTTTAAAAATATATATTTTATCTTAGTAGTAACAAAGAAAAATCTTGATTTTTAGTTAATGTTTTACCTAGTAAATACCACTATTTCTTAAAATCTACTGTGACACGTGTTTCGATGCATTCCGCATCATTTTCAAACACCGTATTTGAACCGTTACGGTGTTTGAAAATGATGCGGAATGCATCGCAACACGTGTCACAGTAGATTTTAAGAAATAGTGGTATTTACTAAGTAAAACATTAATTAAAAATGGATAGATTTTACCACAAAGTGACTGCCGAATCAATTAATGAAAAAATCTTGATAGCTACAAATGATAAAACATGAAAACGCAAAGAAGTAATACAAAGAAAAACTACTGTTTTTTTTATATTGAGTGTAAGTCCCTCTTCAAGCACAAGATCTTCGTTCCTATTTTGGAAAGGTACAGCTTAACCAGTAAATTAATTAAAACGTTTATAGATGATTTTTTCAATTTATTTCTCGTCGACTCTAACTGTAATAACAACATTTAAATTATGACCAGTATATAGGTACACAAGTACATATGTTAAGCGCTTGTCTGTCTTCCATGTACACTCATAACATATAATAATGTATAATGTAAACATAAGATGTGAGATACAAATTTGTATGCATGTATTTAGAAAGCATGATTGAAAATCTCAATACGTTCTTGAATCCATCCGTAGATCTAACGAGAGTCACTCACTGCAGGTAACTGTCATTCGCTTGGTCTTCTGAACCGAAGGCCCTGCGACGCGTCAGAGACATCAACGCGTTAGTCGAGTAAATAACGAAACCCACTTCGACGGTCAAAGACTCCACAACGCGAGCCTAAAACGCTTTGGTGATGTTACCCGGAGATGTTAAGAGCATTCGCCCACGCTTTAAATTAGACCCCGTTTCTTCTTACGATGGTGATTGTATAAATTACATAACTTTATTAAGAAAAACACGCTTAATGTGAAATCAAATGAAATATATTTCTATGCAAAATCGAATTTATTTACTTTATAAAATTAATTAACTTTGCCTTCGCCACTTTTTTTTTATTAATACGATTTAACCTACCGATTCTAACAATACCTTGTCATCATTAGGGTTTATTTTAAATCAAAAACATTAAAATACTCTTACCAAAAACTTCCACACACTCCATAAAAATCCTAAATGTTTTATGGAGTGTGTGGAAGTTTTTGGTGAGAGCATTTTAATGTTTTAATGTTTTTAATTTAAAATAAACCCTGATGATGACAAAGTATTGTCGAAACCGGTAAGTTTAATTGTATTAATGAAAAAAGTGGTGAAAACAAAGTTAATTAATTTTATAAAGTTTATAAAATGTGCCACAAAGTATTTGCGGAAAACATTCAAAAAACGAATTTATTTAGCTTCAATGGAAGTTAAAAAAATTATCTGCGTATCTGAAAAATTACAATCCCTATCTAAAAATATATTTAAAATGAAATCAACGGTGTTTAAATTCTTTAAAAAAATATTATAAGTAAAATTATCAAGTCAAATTTTAAGAAATTTTCAAAGACAAACATGCAATATTATCTAAAAATCGTTGATTTTTTACAATTATTGCATAATCTGATACTGAATTACAATGATGCAGTGTTACCATAATCACAATTAATCTTTCGTCGATAGGTGGCGAAATTATCATTGCAGTGGCAGTTATTACCGGTGGAGCAGTTATTATTACAAAAATGTTGATTTTTGGTGCATACATAGCACGACTATACATTATAATATTCTTTAACAAAAAATAGCAGGAAAATATCCAAGTACGAATAAAGGCATTGATCGTTTGGTTTAATAAATTGAGATTAAGTCTGCTGACGTTTGTTTGCGGAGAAAATTTAAAAAAAAATGTAATTCAAAATTTAAATTAGTTTTATAAGTTTTTAGGTTACATAATTGACCGCTATCGCATCTCATAGAGTTGAAATGTGAATTCCTATGAAGAAAATGCTTCGCTGTCAGACTGTTTACTTAGCGTCACATTATTTGTCTTTTATATTCATGGATATATACTAAAGATGAATTTGTACGTAATGAGTCATTGGTTCAAGATTCCAGGTTCCACTAATATGTGTATCTATTATATTATATACATACATATATGGTGTGATGATATACGTAAAAGAAGAAAAATCTAAAATCCTTAATTTCGATACATACAGAAAATGTAATTTAATATTAGCATAAATTAATCGTACAGTAATAACGGGGAAGCCATTGATTATTATTAATGTTACATATTATTTTTTAACATCTCATCAAAGATGAAGAAGAATATGGAAGTCTGGGTATTTACGGGGCTGACGACCGTCATAAGGCTGGTTTAAGTGATCACTTTACACACACCAATTCTACCCATAATACCCGTAACATTCACCAATTTCACCCATTATTGAAAACCACACTACTCAAATTCAAATTGGTGAATGTTACACGTGTGTAAAGTGATCACTTAAACCAGCTTATGACGGTCGTCAGCGCCGTAAATGCCCAGACTTCCATATTCTTCTTCATCTTTGATGAGATGTTAAAAAAAATATGAAAATAACTCCTGTTATTGGAGATAAACCAGATTTTGTGAACTAGTATTTGGACACACTCAAAATGTTGTAAATGTTACATTTATCAAACTTTCCTTATTTTTCCGTGTTCACATTATTTGACATATAAATGGATATAAAGATCACAATTAAATCACCATTCTAAATCGTATCCTTATTTTAATATTATATTCATATTACATATAATGCAAGGCCTACAAACCTGATAAAATAAATTGGATTTGATAATACAATTTTTAAATATTTATATAAGTAAGTTAGTTAACTTCATTTTTTATTAATTTACATTTCTTCGTGTGCTTTTGTTATGATTATTTGTTAAAAATGATATGAAGTTATTCTTATAACAATTCTATATTTTTTGTAACTTATACTTATAACAACTCCATATTTTGTTGTAATTTGAATTATTAAAAACATGGCACGATCAGGTATGCCAAATACTTGAAAGTGGTCAGGTTAGGAGTCGTAACAATCGGCGGGTATGTATGAGGAGATGCATGAACGTGGAAGAGGCGAAGAATGTTTGCAAGGACAGAGTGGTGTGGCGCTCTATTCTCTCTGCCTACCCCTGCGGGGAAGCGGCGTGATGGTTAGTTAGTTAGTTAGTTACTTGTAAAGCCCTCTAGGCGTTTGTGTGAATAAATAAAAATAAAAATATTCTGCATACATAAAACAAAAAAATAAAAAGGTTATTTTTCGTAAATTTATCACAAATATTTTGCCTTCATAAAACGCTCATAGGTAAACACCGTTTGAAAGAAAAACAATTGCATACGTTTGGAAAACGATATATCTAAAGTCGTTTAATTTTCTATGATATTGATTTATCCTCGTAATATATAATATTACAATGATTAAAGAAAACACTTGTTTTATACTACTTGACTTTTATTAAAGACTACATGTTTCAGAAGTTAAACTTCCATCATTCAGGTCTGTAGAATACAGTTATTATACAGACCTGAATGATGGAAGTTTGACTTCTGAAACATGTAGTCTTTAATAAAACTCAAGTGGTATAAAACAAGTGTTTTCTTTAATCATTGTAACATGTCTTACCACTTGACTTGACAATCCCACAAAAGAGTTTACTTTTAGCCTTATGAATCTTTTAACTCTATGCATCATTGTAATATTATATTGTTATACGTTACAGATTATTTTAAAAACAAAATAATGTGTTTCTGAAATTTCTCACAACGAGCAAAGAGATAACTCAATCTCATTTGACGCTGATGGTCTTCCAACACACATTTTAGCTGACCTTCCATATAACATCATATCAATATTTTTATTTTTGTGGTTTTACAATCAATTACACGAACGTATTGATAGATCATCCATCACACTTTTTTAGGCTTTTTTGTAGATAAAAACGTTGAACTTTGAAAATTAATTCACGAATTGAACCAATGACCCCTACAAGCATGTTTAAAGTAAACTGTAAAACAGTTTATATCAGGGGTAAAGACTTAAGAGTGATTGATTATATTGTACAATGATGTGTGGAGTATGCATACAGTATGTTATTTCTCATTGAATGACATTTAAATAGTGAATTTATTATTATAAAGACTGGAATTAGAATTGGTTAATTATGTATGAAACACCGTTTATGTATATTTTTTTTTTTCGAAAACGACGCCATACAAATTATCAAAAAATACTATTATTATTATTTGTGTGTATGTTTATGTGTACATATATATTTATATATCTTCAATTTAACTTCATATTATATTTAGAATTCTGTGATTTATTTCAATCATTCATGTTATATTATTATGAATATTTATTTTTTCATTGTATATTCGATATAAAATTTATATATGTACATATGAACTTTAGAGGCTTGTGAATTTGATCTTAAGTTTAGGTATGAAGTTAAATTAATAATAACAATTTTTCACTTGTGAAAAAATCTTGAAAAATCCAAGAAAAAAAATGTTTACGTAACTTTGTTAACTTCTGTTTTGTATATTTATCAAGTATTTTGTATTTTTTAAATATGTATTTTATAAACAAAAAAATTTCAATAAAAAAATTAAAAAAAACTTTAATTTAACGAAAAACCTTTCATCTTTTGAACACAAGTGAATATATTTTTCCTTTTATAATATTAACTAAAGCTCATTTACTGTAACAATAACAATAAATAGCTTTTTAAAGTAACAGAAACTAAAATGATATTTTTTAGACGAATCTCGAACGCTCGAACATTTGAATCTTTTAGTTTTCAACACTAAATTGAGTTAATTTTTTTACATTTCTTAAGTACAAGTTAAAATTATGGACATTATTTAACATTATATACTGTTAATTTGAATAAAACAATTCATTTATTTATACAAAATACTTTTTACAGTTATTTATATATCCGGTACTACATATTTTAATACTTAATTACAAGTTATAAATCATTTTAATTTAATAATCTGTTTGATAGGAAAAATGACCAAAATAACAGTAAATAGAACCACGCAATTCCTTATCAGAAAAAAATCTTATAAATTTCTGTAATAATAATAATTATGGCATTTTAATACACATAAAAATAATTAAATTGACAATCGAGATGAAATATCACAATAATAAATGATACTACTTTCACTAAGAGGTATTAATTTCAATGAGTCGGTATTATAATTTATTATACTAGAATTAGAAAAAAATGTTGTCTTTCAATTGGCATGATCATTAATTTATGCGCGAATATTTTGTGGGTTTACGTTAATTTGTGTCAGATGAACAGTGAAAAAGTTCAAAGAATTATTTAACATTATTAACGTTCTCCATAATACCTACCTTATTCGCTAAATTTAATAAAAAGTTATTTTTAAAAAAAAACTTTTGAACATTTTGTTTGATTAAATAAATACTTATAATTTGGAATAAAACAATTTATTAGGGATTTTATACGAGACGCCATAACTTTTTGACGTTTTTACTTTTATTTGTTTTTAATTGCAGATGTATCTATATATACATATATATATATATATATATATATATATATATATATATATATATATATATATATATATATATATATATATATATATATATATGTGTATATATATATATATATATATATATATATATATATATATATATATATGTATATATATATATATATATATATATATATATATATATATATATATATATATATATATATATATACATATATATATATATATATATACATATATATATATATATATATATATATATATATATATATATATATATATATATATATATATATATATATATATATATATATATATATATATATATATATATATATATAAGCTTATATATATAAATATATGAGTGTGTGTGTCTGTTTACTTTTATATGTCCTCCGCGTATGGTCGCACCACACCAAGTCTCATAATTCTGAACAACAATTGTTCCTATGATGCGATAGATGATTCGATTAGTTTTATGAGCGTTTATTACGATATTAATAATAAATTTTGAGGAATTTATTTTGAATCTTCGGCACTCCTATGTGCATTTGAATCTTCGGCACTCATATGTGCGTTTAGAAATTATTTTATTATAAGAAATATGAGCCGTTCATATGATTACACAAGAAAATGTAATACTGTAAGATATCATACCACGTTTTACTATCTTGGTAAGTGCCACGGAATGGATATTTACTAGCAATTAAAGTTATGCTTTCTACCCATGAGAGTGTCGGATTAATATTATTTACTGACGACATTTTATATCCAAATGGTTTCCCAAGAGAACGAATCCAGTAAAGCAGATATTCAAGCCACAAGAACTTAAAAATTAAATAAAAAAATAACAGAGATTCATAATGACCGAGAGTGTAAACCTCCTCATATTCTTATATTACGGTTTTAACCCTTCTGGAGTGTTCTTAAAACATGCAAGAAAACATTTTGACATCTCAACATAGATGAAGAAGATTTTTTTGGCATTGCACTCAAAATTGAGTAGTACATGCGACAGACAAGTACGTTTTATTACAATGTAAAATTTCATTAACTTTTTGATGACCTCAAATATTATGATTCTATTTAGATATTTTATGACATTTCAACATAGATGAAGAAGAATATGAGAGTCTGGGTATTTTCAGGGCTTACGATCTGTCATATGCTGGTTTAAGCAATCACTTTATACACATGTGAAATTCATCATTCCACACATGATTGACAACCACATTACTCATACATGTATGATACGGTTCAAACGTAAACTGACCATTTATTTTTGTGCTACCTATTTTTACGTAACAGTATGTATATATTTTAGAAAACACGTATTTTTTCATAGTTTTTATGTATTAATAAAAAGAAAAGGAATGTTCGTAAAGAAAGTTAGAGGAATAAGTAATATAAATATGAAAACAATATGTTGTTTTTTTTTTTTGCTGATGGATCTTTTATATTTTTTTGTATGTCACATCATGTGCGATTTCACGGTCTCTATGCACATTTAATATTTTAGTGATATTTTATTTATTTTATTTATTTAGCGATCCTTTTTAATGTATACAAGATCCTTACTGATTATTTTACGTACTAAAAGCACGATTTTATTTTATTTAATGACGTCTATAATTTGATCAGTCAGTTACTTTATTCCGGTTATATTTGACCGGAAAAAAGGGAGTCAAGGGAACTTTAGTATATTCGTGTAGTTTATAATCCAATTAAATCAAGTTATAAATCAAATCCATACAACTTTTTGACAAAGGTAAATAAGTTTTACACACATAAAAAAGGTCTATGACCTACTGCCGTTGTTCGCATTTTAATAAATGATGAAGTTGTGTTTTAGGCTTTCAAAAAATGGATAATGGATTATAGTAGTAAATAAATAGATTGAGTCTCCAGGTTTTTTTATCTATGCTTATGTTACAATTATATCGAAATTAAAAATAATAATAATAATAAATGTTCGAATGATCTAATAAGGAAAGAATGAAAGGCTGAGATAAGTATTATCGATAAAATTAAGAAAGGTGTGTTGAGATGGTTTGGACATGTGGAACGTATGAGTGAGAAAAGAACGGTTAAATAAATTTATGAGGCGAATGTAGTTGGAAAAAGAAGCAGAGGAAGACCGAGGAAAACTTGGCACAATCAGGTATGTCAAATACTTGAAAGCGGCCGGGTCAGGAATCGTAATAATCGTCGGGTATGTATGAGGAGATGTATGAATGTAGAAGAGGCGAAGAATGTTTGCAAAGACAGAGTGGTGTGGCGTTCGATTCTCTTTGCCCACTCCTGCGGAGAAGCGCCGGGATGGTCAGTAAGTTAGTTATAATAATAAACGTATGTGAAAAGTATCACAAAATACTCCGTTGAGGATATACTTAATATTATATATTTTGGGGTTTTTCTGCACTTAAAAGTACAATAATTCGAAAGGAATCTTACATGCATTTCATAAAGGTCTCTGAATATAATAAAAAATTGCTCAACTCAACCATAGATGACTCCGATGAATAAGATTATGTGAAAGAATATAAAACATAAATATAACTTCCAAAATTTGAGTAGTGTGGTTGTCAATCATGGGTAGAATGTTGAATGTTACGCGTATATAAAGTGATCCCTTTAACCAGCCTATTTACCCCAGACTTCCATATTCTTCTTCATCTACATATGTTAAGATATCAAAACAACTGCTTCGATTTAATATTCGCATTTATGTAAAAAATTTAATACTGAAGTTAGGGCTTTTATTAGCCATAATTATTATCAACCTTTTGCACTTAAGGAGTAGTAAATGCATCAGCTGATTAAAAAATACACAACAACGAAAAAATACCCGAGTATTTTTATTCAACTTGAATTCAAAGAGCCCACAAATAAGGCACCATAAGATAGGGTCAAAATATATCAAAACATGGAGTTTGCTTAAGGAATAGTTTAGTTTGCCTCTTGCTTTTTCGCCTGGTTACTGATTGAATTCTTGGTTAGGTGGAACTCTAGAGAAGGTTGAAGCAATATCGACCTTGGATGGACCAAGGTGAATCTCTAGCACCTGCGATAGCTTCTCCAAGCAGTCGAAAGGAGAGTATAGAGGCACTTTACCAAAATATGTTAATGAAAACAAAGGAAGCTAAAAAAAATCTCATAAGTCCAAGATTTTTCTCACAAGATTATTTAATACTTAGGTGTTGGTTTTTTACATTATATTATTTTATTTATTTTTTTACTTTTTTACAACTATTTTATCCTACGGATAAAATAGTTGTAAAAGTACCTACCTACGTATTGAAATATTTTCACTAGAATAATTATTATAATGATACAAATATATAGCTTTTTCCACTATTATTTTTTACCAGTAACTGAATTTCGTCGTTACTAACATCATCAGATTGGTGACCAGTCTAATGATGTTAGTAATTGATATCTCAGCATAAACGAAGACGTGGAGAAGGAAATGTTATCATCTATGTATCACTGTAAAATCTAGCATTTCTTTTTTTAATGACACACTCTAATAAATATGTTGAACATTTTGAGTGTGTTCAAATACTTGTTCAAAAATTTGGATTTTCTCCAATTATATGAGTTATTTTTATTTATATGATCAAAAAAATAATAAAAATGGAAATGATATTTTCTGGCGTTTCTCATGTATGTGATTATAATCTCGGATTCGGATCTCACATACTAATATAAGAGTTTCTGCTCAATAAAAAGCTTCATTTCATCTCACCAATAGATGTCTCTAGTGAAGTTCTAGTGATTCAAGAACAAGGTTTCTAAATTGGTTCATACATATGGAAATTCCAAGAATTCGAGTAGTGTGGTTGTCAATAATGGGTAGAATTGGTGAATGTTACACGTGTGTAAAGTGATCACTTAAACCAGCCTATGACGGTCGTCAGCCCCGTAAATGCCCAGACTTCCATATTCTTCTTCATCTTTGATGAGATGTCATAAAATAATATGTTTAATATGAATATGACTAGTCATGGTTCTATGATTAAGGAAATTTAAATTATTAGGGACCTTTTTACGTCAGATGATGTCTTCTCATCCAGGTAACTGATCGTCCACATTGATCCGTCCATACCTGGCTCGGAAAAGGGTAAATGTTAGAGTTGCTTGCTTTTTTTGTGTGAACCCGAGAAGTCCCCGATAGGGTTGGGATGCATTTAGATCCATTCAGGTAGGTACCTGCTGGGCGATAACATTTTTTATACACGCTGATCCCGGTCCAATTTAGGACCATCGTTACGAATTTTATTACATGGTGGGAACATTAACCGACCACAGGACAGCCGCTCGTGTAAACAAAAAACGCATTGATTTTCTGACGTAAAGATATTGCTTTTACAAAACACTCGAATGGAAAGCAAGCCGTACGTGGGCTGTACGAGTACCTACTTAAAAACATAGCTAACTAAGAAAAAAATAGTTGAAAATATAAAGTTTATTAATGAATTGACCATTTAATTTATATTATTAAAATTTTCATTCGATAGAGTATGCTTAAGAAAATCAGAATGAAATGTATTATAAATATAAGGTTAAATAATTTCTTTGTTAAGCAATAATTATATAGTGAAAATATTGTATATTATTAAAACAGAGCCAACTAAGAAAAAAAGAGTTGAAAATATAAAATTTATTAATTAATTAACCATTTAATGAGTATGCTTAAGAAAATCAGAATGAAATGTATTATAAATATAAGGTTAAATAATTTCTTTGTTAAGCAATAATAATATTGTAAAAATATTGTGTATTATGTAAAATATTTTATATAAACCTTATAACTCCCTTATGTAAACCCTTTACAACTCTTAAATTGCTAAGGATATTTTAAATACATACCTCACATACGCAACTTTAAAGATAATGTAATTACAAATTACATCAAATGCTTTTTCAATTTTGATTTCATAATGCTAGTGAGAAATATAAAAGTATCTGTATAAAAAAAAACCTCTTAAAAATCCAGCGTTTCCTATGAAAATGGATATAAAAAACTCTTGAAAATTATTTGAAGAAATCTTTGGAAGTAAATGTCAACATGTATCCATAATATTGATTTTATTCTAATACCGATAAAGTTTTTTTTAAATAAACTGTTATCTTATTTTAGTCGGTGAGGTGATTTAAATTATTTTTTTATTAAATAATTAATGGCTAATAGAATGGATAGTAGGTACCCATATTACAGTTTATACAAATCTTTGAAATGGTAGTAAATTAATCGTTGTGAATAATATGGGCAAGGAAACTATAAACTATTAGGTGCCCCTATCAAATTACGCGATTTCTCGTATAAAATATGAATATAGTCAGAAGATAAATAATTCAATTCTCTCAATCATAATACTCGAAACAAAATATTCACAGTCCAAAATATGTTACACTCATGATAATAATAGACATTTTAGTTTTTTTTCCTTTCGTGATTCTCATTGTAATTCAAGTGTTTTGTTTCTCAGAAGACAATAATTATCATTCCTCATTATGCCAAGCATCTCGTGATCGTCCACTCATTAATACACCGTTCAGCATTCAGCATTCTTCGGCGTCAATTAAAAATGTAATATTCTGTCACAGCAGGAAGCAAATATACTGTGACATCTGACCAAACTGATGGCTGGAAATTTTCGTTTCGACTGATTTAAATACAATAGGTTTCATTATTTTAAAGATTTTTTATCGTTTACGATACTGATTTTCTCGTTTGTATCATTTTCTTTTAAAACAAACGTTTCTTTGTTCAATGCATGCACATTCTCCTTCAACTGGCTTGTATCTGACGTCACATGTCCATCCATTACAACAATAATTTCACTATCAATTATATACAGTTCAATTAGTGTAAGTATGTCAGTATAAGAAATATATATGGTTGATTCGACAGTAGATTAGATTAAACCTTAGAACTTGAATAAATAGACGAAATCACTGATGCAAAACTAATGGTTGAAATCAATCTTACTGTGATCTATAGGCACATATTATCGTATGCAGGTGGGGATAAAGTTGCCCACACATGTTCCATGGTAATATTTGACAATGACAACTATGCAAAAGACCCGAGTGAGAGTTAGGACATTGCACAATTTATAGACGCTGCAAGCGCCAATTGCATCGGGTGCTGGTTTTTCATCGGTTTTGTTTGCTTTGTGGGTCAATTAAATATTAAAAATGATAATAAAAACGTATGTAGTAAGATCGTTCTTTGACTCGGACAAATTGATTGATAATAAAACCAGTTTTATAAAAATGCATAGAATCGTGTTTTAATTCAAACTGATTGACGTGATCTAAATATTCAAATAGCTAAAGATTATTTCATTGCACTTTGCGATGTTAAATCCGTTGATTTCGAAAAATTTCAAATAATGCACTTAACAGTTTAGGAAAATCAAACTGTATTAAATCGACTGGCCGGAGAGTGACGAAATAGTCTTACATATTTGAAATTGAGTTTCAACAGCTGATTAGTACGTACCTATTGCTTTAATTAAAGTATTTTAAAACAACTGTCAAACGGTTTCCGATTAATTAAAAGCTCTTTTATAACACCTGTATCTTAAATAGCTTATATCGCAATAATATTGAGATGTGTTGCCGGTGGATTTTTAGATCTAAATGGGTTAAAAAGTCAAAGGGCCTCCTAGCTTTGTATTCTTATGACCTGTCCCATGTCGTCTAGCTTGTGGTCCAAAACGGTACCTGTATCGTAAGTAGCTTATTGAGATGTTAATTTTTTTTAATTATACACTTGTATAAAGCCACTCATTGAGTTTTATTTCATTACACACGACTAGTTTCGAATACTACAGTTGTTTTCATCTACAGGTGATTAATAAAACTCAATTTGTGGTATTAAACAAGTGTTTAAATAATCCACAAAGCTAATGCCGAATCAATAAAGATTTTTTTGTTGTATATTAAAAGCATTGATAACTTTGTAGTATGGTAATAAATCACTATCCTAATCATCCATTGTTTACTTTGTGTAATACCACTTATTCGTAACTACCGGTTTCGGAAAATCATTCCATCGTCAAGTCATTAAAATAAAATTATTACGATATGACATTTATATAAAAATAAAAATTTGAAAGAGAGAAACAAGACATACCATAAAATAATATAATATTAAGATGAGTTGCCGGTGGAATTTCGGACCGAAATCAGTTGAAATGTTAAAGGGTGTCCTACCTTTGTATTCCGATGACCTGTCCCATGTCGTCCAGCATGTGGTCCGCCAGCACCAGCACCGTGGGGCCCGGCTGGCCGTGCTGCACCACCACGGACACGTCCAGCGGGGAGCCCAGCACGGTGCCGCCCGAGTGGCCGCTGATCATCTCCACGCGCTTCTGGTCCGGCGTGGTGGTGTAGATCACCGTCTGCTTGCCGTCCTCGTAGATCAGATCGATGGGGGTTTTCTCGTCTATGGAGCCCATGTCCTGGTCGTACATGTCTCCCGCCAGGCCGGACTTCTCGCCGTCGTAGGCGAGCATGTCTCCGGGCGAGTGCTGGTACATGATGGTGCCCTTTTCCGTGGAGTACATCTCGGCGGGGATGTTCTTGTCCGTGTAGATGACCTCTTGCGGGTAGCCATCGTTGGAGTCCATCTCCACCTTGTGGCAGTAGGAGAAGTCGTGCACGGGGACGGGGGTCATGGTGGCCAGCACGGGCCTGGGGCTCGGGGGGGACTCAGGAGACCCTTCCCTCCCCTCTCCCCTCCCCTCACCCCTCCCGTCATCCCTCCCGTTCCCCCTGCCCTCCCCGCTGACGAGGGAAGCCATCCTTTTCTTTATTCGAATAATTTTCAGATATTTTCTTGAATCTGTTTGTACAATATTGCACCGCGGCGTCTTAAAAATAACAAAATAAAAAGTTTCTGGCACTATAACATCGTTCCGAGTATATATGGCACTTGGTTACGATTCGAAAGCCGCCTCTGGCAGCGGGCGGTACACGTCCGATCTTGGCACTTGGTGAACTCACAATGGCGGGATTCTGAAATCAGAAACAATAAAACTGAAAAGGGGGCCTTAATATATTACAATAATTACTTAAACCATTATTTAATATATTCAAAACAAACGTTATCTATTTACAACGCAATAACAAAAAAATACAACACATAAGTGCCTTTATACGCCCACCTGCGTAAAAATACCTAGTACATACAAAATCGTTACACTATGTCAAACGAAACATTATGAATAATACATCAAATCTAAAAACCTTACATGAAATCAGTCTAATTGATTTGTCAAAATATACCTCAGCCCGTGTAACAATAAACCTCCCGATATACATACGGCCGAGTGTTGCAACATTTTGTTTGAAAGTCATTAATAAGTTATCTTTTATTACTCAAGTCATTATTCACTGCGATTTGAATTATTATGTATTGGCAACCACACTCTATTCTCAGAATTACGAGTATATTACCTCCCAAAGTATGCTAATATCGTTAATTATTGTAATTGCCGTTTTAATTTTACACTACACATCGTTCACATTGTCTTCTGACTCGGCAATTCATAAATTGTAATCAAACATAAATCTAGGCGGAAAATAAACTGAACGCAAAAAGTCTAAAAAAAGTAGTAAATAATAATGTAATAAAACTTGAAAATCTTAGTAAATGTATTCATTTTACAGACAATTTTTTTAGTGTTGTTTTTTACCGATTTTATATATGATAAGTATATCAATAAATCATAGCAAATGATTTTTAATGTTACATATAAGCAGTTTCTCCAATATTGCCTTATTCCATATTAATATCAGATGTTGAGATTTTTTTAAACAAACTAGCTTTCCCGGATGAATATTTTTTTGGCTTAATCTGGTTAATGGAAAAGAAAGAAAACAGAAAGTACAAATTTCAAATATGTTTAATTTCACAATTAAGATGTAATCAAAATATTGATAATCTGTGGATCAACAATGTAATCGAAAATGTTAAGAAAAAATTGACAAGAAGCTCGATGTCCGCCATGATCAATATTAGTTGTACGTGGGTTGCTGTTATAATTAATAGATGGCGCTGCCATTGCGGTCAAAAAAGCTGGTTTAAAAAAATATCTGTCACAGATTTAAAAAGCTCACGCATATTCGAATGCAACGTTATGTCAAAAATTCAAAGCACTCGGGGAATAATCCGAAGGAGATTTAAGATTTTGAACAAACGAAAATTTATATTTTAAATTAATATAACAATGATTGAACTCATATATGCATGCATCCTTATTAAATGATATTTTTGTTTACATTAATTGAATACTCTGTAATAGATTGATTTTGAAAAACAAATATTTACATTTTTATTAATATAGATAGACTGAAAGTAAGATTTAACTATTAAACCCTAATTAAAATTTCCTTTTCTTGTTTTCCTTAATTTTCAATACTGATTTAATAAAAGAAACAAAAAACATTTGTCGAGTACTTTCATTACTTTTGACGAATTTGAATATTTTTCCTAAAAAGGTATACATTTGACTTCTGTATTTCCGTTAAATGTTTGACTTCGCCAAAAACATGTTCGTTGAAATTCCTACCACGCCTTTTAACCTTCAAGCTATAAAAAAGAACAGCCAAGCATCCCAGCTGGCCGATTTTAATTATATTTTGCCTATACTGAAATCGATGATACGAGAAAAAAATAGATTTATCGACGAGACTCGTATTAATAACGATTTTTTCCTTTTATTAATATTCGTCTGTCCGAATCCTTGTGTTATGCGCTTCGGGTGATTAAAACGCGTAAAGTGAACCCAGTCTAGCAACTGTACTGACCTAGAATATCAAAAATAGCTTCTTAATCAAAATACATATTATTTAAAGGCTTTAGAAAGCGTAACACATGTTTGATATTTATATTAGCGTCATTAAATATATGATATCAATAAACTAAAAAGTTTATGCTAAAAATAAGAAGAGTTAAATACTATCCTTATATTTATAATACATTATTATTAAATAAATAGGTTTTTAGAACTAGAAATGATTAAGAAAAAATTAGGTAAAATACAGTAAAGAAAAAGGCCTGTCTTTTGGTCCAAAAACTTCAGATATGCTGCACTATAATGCCAAATCATCGTTCAAAGCTACTGCAGATGGAGAATTGTAATAACGTCAGTAAAACTCGACCATAGAGCGCGACTAGAAAGAGTATGACATTTTTTTATTCGTTTATTGTTTTCGATCGGTATATATGGGAATGCGTAAATGAAAAAAAACCCTACGATTATGAAACCAAAAATAAATGATGTACTTATTTTTTTGAGGAGTTTTCATTCAAAGGACATTTGATTCATCCGTATTTTGACAAAAATGATTTTACACCAAATTTTTACGCTTTGCAACAACATATTGCAAGAAATATCTCATATACAAAAAAATACTGTATTAAATATAATGAATAACATTTTTTCATGTTATATTTGGTATAAGTAATCATTAATAGAAAAATGCTTATCTAAACCAGATAAATTACAAAAATTTATTAATTGATTCGGCAGTCACTTTGTGGTAAAATCTATCTTTAAATTAATATTTAATTAATGTTTTACTTAGTAAATACATCGCATCAAGCATCGAAACACGTGTCACAGTAGATTTTAAGAAATAGTGGTATTTACTAAGTAAAACGTTAATTAAAAATACAAAAATTTAGATAATTTCCGTTTTTTTAATACGTGATATTTTTGATGAGCAATTTCAAGTGAGTAAATTTAATTTTCAGATGATATATTTTTTTAATTTGTTATGTTAACCTACTTTCAAATACTAGAAGGTAAATGTTGCTCCATATGTGGATAAAGTATGCTTTCTTTCATAGCACCTCATCCACTTTCATTGTTAAAATAACATTAGTATAATATTTCATTTAAGTCATCATTGAATAATTCGTGTATAGGCTTAAACTGGTAATACTAAAGCCAGTACAATGATACGACTAATATTGCCACGGGGCGTCTAGCCATTGTAGCTCTTATTTCTATTTCTAAGCGTAAGAAATCATCTCTTCCAACTCAGTCTCGATTCGCGGAACAATTACGTCACTCCAAAAAAAACAGACTGTATAATAGTGTTAAAATGACGCGGGTCGCAGGGTCACATACCTGTCTGTAAAAAATCCTGATTCTAAAACCTACGAGACCGGGTCCCAGATCCAAACCTGTCCGGGAATTCCCGTCCAAACGGTAAACCGGGGATCGGGACTACCCTACCTTCCCCTAAAACCTGATATAATAGTAGTTTGTTGTTTGTACCGCGGGGGAGGAGGGGGTAAGGTGAAATACCCGTTTGTGTTTTGGCGGGATCGCAGCTCTAGCAGGTTCCTCGAAACTAGTTCCTCGGGTGGTCGGGAGCATTGTGTGGTGGTGAATCACCTCACTGGATAATCACCTTTACTGGTCACGTGGTTGTAGGAAAACACTATGAAAATTTCAAGAAACTTTTTTTGAAGCCTCTCTTTCTCTAATTGCGGCTCTATGAAACAAAGTTCATTGTTCATATTATTTTTTGACATCTCAACAAAGATGAAGAAGAATATGGAAGTCTGGGCATTTAAGGGGCTTACGACCGTCATAGGCTAGTTAAGTCAAACGAAAAATAACTTTTATAATTGGAGATAGAGAGAGGAGAAAAAAACAACATAAATAATTTACTGATATTAAGATAAATATAAATCAAACTATTCAATCTAAATTGATTCAATCGTGTGAGTATTAAAATGTCGAAGAACTTTATCGACGTGAATTTTTTTTGAAAATATATTTTCAGGAACCAATCATAGATGGGTTAGAATAAAACAATGAAAAGATATGCATTTCACTGATTTCATAAGAAGATTTAACCATAAAATATCGTTTCGTTCAATTATAAAACTATAATAGTACTCTATTTTATTTTTAACTATAAATATGTAATATCTAATCACGAAAAAGTTGGTTACGTGTCTGAAATACATATTATGTAAGTATCGGTGTTTAATCCATTTATTTGATATTTGTTTATTATTACCCAAATTCTTATACTTAAAAAAAAAAAAAAAAATTGTACTATAACTTTTTCCATAAATCCTCTTCTTCTACGTCTTTTTCCTCATTTTCTGAGGGTTATGACAATTCTCTCTCCTAGTTCTCAAAATATTTTGTACAGTTGTCCTCCACCTCTTTCGTCATACCTTCATTCGCATCGCTCCAACCACCGGTGAACTTGTGTCAGCCTTGATTTGTTCAGTCCATCTAGTAGGAGATCTTCCTGTTTTTCTACTACCTTTAACCCCTACCATGACTATTAATTTCTCAAGGCTGTTATCGTTTCTTCTAGAGATGTATCCGAAAAACTGAAGGACCCATCTCGAGCAGGCGGGAAATATCTGTCGCCTATTATATTTCAAGCTATTTTATAATGTAAATATTTGTTCTTTTCATAGTCCAATGAATTTTAAGAACAAGTCTCTAACAACGCATCTCGAAGGCATCGATTTCTTTTCCATTAATAATCCTCCAGATTTTTTCACTGTATTTGATTGATGTCGAAAACCCTTCAATTATTTTCAAAGTCTCAAGACCCGCAACAAAAAATGTATTCTTGAAATTATGTTATACAAAATCTGAGCGTGAGTCGATGAGTACGCAAGGAGCAATCAAGTACCTTTTCAGTCGGTTCTAAATACACTATTGTTAGACACTACACATGTACGGTATGAAAAGGCGTCTTAATAAATTCTCGCTCATATGACGTATGACGCCTTCGATGATTGACTCAAAATCCTGTAACGTCGAATCGGCGAGGAATGTTGTTTGTCACGACAAATAATTTGGCCCACTGACGTGGAGCCAGTTCTCAAATAACCTCATCTCAAATGGATGGATACTTTAAAAAATGCTGTATTTCAATTTTACGAACCTGATCTATTTAGAAAATTTTCACCATATATTAATATTAAAGTTTTTTTTAACAAATAAATATTTTATTATTTTGCAGTCTTCAAAAAACTTAGTATTACTCATGTAGATATATTTTTACATGTTTTTTTTTTAATAAAATTGTGTGATTTTTTAAAAAATATTTTTAAATTGATATATTTACGTCGTAACTTCATGCCTTCTTTAGTAATTAATTCAAATAACCAAGTTCTTATTATTTAAAAGTTGATGTGACAACTATTATACAGTGAATTAAGAACTAATCAGTAAGATATGGATTATCTAATTTGACTTATATCTTAATTAACTTACCACTTAGTATCTAAAAATAATATACTGAAAATTTAACTGCATGAATGAACAAAACGTATGTCCGATGAAGTATTATACGAAGGCCTTTTTTCGAATCACCTTACGTTCCACCGTACCTATGTGCTTAATAAAATAACTTAATAAATAATAATGACTAAAAAAGCTCTCGGTACACCACAGATTATAAAATGTAGCTTCAATATATTAAGTATTTCAAGAGTAGAAAAAATACGTGATACCAATAATTATTTAAAAAAGAGAAAAACTGGAGTAAGGTATGTCTTGAAATTAGGCACCCAAACATTGAGTGGTCTGCTCCAAACTCGTTAGGCGTATGTAGGTGCACCAGAGATGACCTAGCGTATGTACGAAAGTGTGGTGTTATGGAGGCAAAAAGTAAACGTGATATACCCGTTTTGCCAGGCAAAAACCAGACGAGGTTTTTTCACGCGGTACATTATGCAAAGCAACATGCGGTTAGGTGTCGGACCACGTGTGATTTGTTATTGTTGTCATACGGTAACGGGTGATGCCTAGCCAACCACGGTAAATACATTATGTCGCAACGTAAAATGTACAGGTTTTTATCAAAGCTGGCGTCATCTGTGTACACGTTCAGCGAGAATCTAACGAAAATATTTATCGACAATTTATCATGATTTATTCCATCAGACACTGTATTATTCACCCTACGGATGATATATTAATATTATAGGTATATTAACTTTAGACAACACATCGTTTTTTGAAACTTAGATATTTCATCTCAACTTTTCTAAAATATTTATGTATTTGGCGTTTAATTTGTGTAACTCCATTTTAATTAATATCCTTATTAAATATTAAAAAGGAAAAAATGATTTCAAGGATCTATTAAACTGTATTTTATCATCACAAACACATAAAAAATTGTGACAATTCTCTTGCCTTTTTGTGGCATTATCAAACTACAGTTTGACAGGAAATAATCGTTTCCTTTATTTCTTTTTAATTGTTAAAAATAGCCCTAAACATACAAATAATTTGAATAAGACCACTTTTAGTTTACACGACTATACAGAAAATTCATATGCGATGTTCTTATTGACAGGTAAAAAATAAAAACAGTTTGAATTTTCATCTGTAGATGAGAACAATTTTTAGTATTACATTCTGTCGCCTCGAAACTAGTCGTGTTTACATTAATAAACTCAAGAGTGGTCTTAAACAAGTGTTTTATTATTCAATTTAAATCGTCATAATATTCCACAAAGTAAATGTTAAATCAATAAATAATATAAAAGTAAGCATATCACTAAATATGTTGGCGTTAAACTAAATCTCAAGAGTGGTCTTAAACAAGTGTTTTATTATTCAATTTAAATCGTCATAATATTCCACAAAGTAAATGTTAAATCAATAAATAATATAAAAGTAGGCATATCACTAAATATGTTGGCGTTAAACTAAATCGCAAGTCCGTGGAATATCCATCAAATATAACATTATTTCAATCATCACGCGATTAACTGCATTTCATTATAAAATCATGAAACGTCCAATTAAACACCTCTTGTTAGACAAAACGTGGGAAATAATCCAAGGAAACATTTCAACCGTGAAAACCGGGCTTTGCAATATTCATCTTTATACCCCTTATAATACTGACAAAATTATATCAAACTTTGATAATTAAAAATATGTTTTATTTAGGGGGATAGACAGCAATTCAGATTTTTATAAACAAAAAATAAAAAATTCTGTTAAATGGATTACAAACGAATACATAATTTTTTTACGAGACTAATATTTTAACAAAACCTATTATTATTTTCAAAAATACGTCTTTTCTTAAGAATTGACAAGTTTTTATTATTTTAATATTTTATTTATTTGGAAAAAAAACATAAATAAATATTCACTACGTTATTCATAAACGCATTTGTATATATAATTTGATTAAAACCCGAAGAAGGCGTGTATGTAAATAATTGTAAAAGTTTCAAAATGAAAAACTACACGCGAAGCCTTCAAAACGACGCACAAAAAAGGAAGCCATGCAGAACACAAAGGATGAGGAAGTAAGACGGTTTGGTGGATATTCAAATACCTCAGTACCTAACCGGTCAAACATCCTTAACTGTAAAAAAATTGCGGGTTCACTTCTTGAAGGCAAACTGGAACATATGCCTGTTAGACTCGAATCCAGTTCTGATATCGAGTTTAGAAGACGAACGAGTTTTGCAATTCTTGTATTTTTGTTTTCATGAATGATATTCACTTTTCATTAATCATTCGAGGCGAAGGTCAAATTAAAATGACCCTCGGTGGATTTTTTTTATTGTTTTGAACCTTTGGCGAACTCGTGGTAATAAATTGTTAGGTTGTAAATAATGCGCAGCACCCTATATCGTGGCGTAAAAACCTTATGATAATCTAACTATTTTATTAATTTATTCGGCAGTCACTTTATGGTAAAAATTATTCATTTTTTAAGTTAGGTTTTTTTTGTAAATACCAGTATGTACAATGTTATTTACTGAGTAAAACTTAAATTTAAAATAATCTGACTAACTAACTTACTTACTACTATGCCTCTTAGCTGCAGGAGTAGGCCGAGAGAATAGAACACCTCACCATTCTGTTTTTACAAACAATCTTCGCCTCTTCTTTTTCATATATACCGGCCGATTATTCCAACTGGTGACTTGACCATTTTCAGGTATTTGACATACTAGATCGTGTAAAATTTTCCTCGATCTTCCTCCGATCTTATTTCCGACTACACTTGCCTCATAAATTTGTTTTACACAGCTTTCTTCACTCACTTGTTCCACATGTCCAACCCATCCAATCAAATGGAAATATTTTTTTCTTTAAACAAATTTTTCGATTTTCTTATAAATTTTAATTCTAATTTTTATTTGATTTATTAAAACTTCTTACGTTATGTTTGTACATTATTTGATATTATTGCTAAGTTAAAACATCTTCGAACCAGATCATATGAACCCTTTATGTTACAGAAATCTGGGAACTATTTTGAAATAAAAAAAATGTTCTTTACATCTCACCAATAGATGTCTCTAGTGAAGTTCTAGTGATTCAAGAACAAGGTTTCTAAATTGGTTCATATATAAAGAACTTCCAAGAATTTGAGTAGTGTGGTTGTCAATAATGGGTAGAATTGGTGAATGTTACACGTGTGTAAAGTGATCACTTAAACCAGCCGATGACGGTCGTCAGCCCCGTAAATGCCCAGACTTCCATATTCTTCTTCATCTTTGATGAGATGTCAAAAAATAATATAAAAAAAAATGTAGTGTTAAAGTTGCCTGAATTATTTATGTTATTAATAAATGAGTTCTGCTGATATTCCGGAGGTAGTAGCATAAATATCGTATTTAATTTTCTTGAGTAATTGTTTACCTGATACACATAAATATATGACTCCATATATGTGTGGTGGAATACTCTCCCAGTACCACTTTCAAGGTTTGAATGATAACTTGAAGGAAGGCTTTTCAACCCTGTACCCTTAACAGTAATTTCAGGTATATGTACATTTGTATTTAAATGTGAAAATTCACCATATCTTTTTGAATACCGGCTGGAAAGCGATGACAGGATCTTACGCATATAATTTAGCATGCTAAACACTAAAATAAAATGGCTTTTAAAAACGAGTATTGTATGTTTAGCTTCTGTATGTTCTGCTTTTACGATTATATGGTAAACACAATGCAATGACATGTACCTACATATGACGTCCTAAGTTCCCATCTGTGTCTTTAAAATAATATTTTCATAATTTCTCCGTTCGCATTTTTTTTTAGTTTTGACCAAAGACCTCCCAAATTTCTATGCTTAGTACATATTCATATCATACAAAATTGTTATGATTGAAATACAAAAACAAAACACCTGTATTATACTTCTTGAGTTTATTAATGGAATACGAATAGTTTCGAGAACTATAGATATTATCCTGAAGAGGTGAAAACATAAACTGTTTTCATATACTTAGCATTTTCAACAGTAGTTGAGAATACATGTATGTTTATTTCTTGAAACAAGTCGTGTTTCCCTTCATAAACTTGAAAAATTATTTTAATATATATGGTTTATTTTTAAGTTTAAATATGTAAAGATGAAAAAAATAATGCAAATTTAATTCATTTTTTACTATTTAAAAAAAAGCACCTGTAGATGAAAACAACTAACAGTTGTTTTCATTTACAGGTGAATATCAAAACTTATGTTTAATGAAAAAAAACTCATTAAGTGGTTTATTACGAGTGTTTTTTTTAATAATCATCAAGTCATTCCATAAAATTAATGCCGAATCAATAAATAATATCATTTTTGACCATTAAAAATCCATGAATATGATTTAAACGGACTAAAAAAGATAGTATGCAAAACAATATTATTATTTAATGCACAATTTATTTTAATCACGTTACTGACGTCACTATTGATCACTTCATTCTACAATGAATTCCATAATGATATGTTTAGAATCAAAAATCGTATGAAAGAAATCCGCATTATTCAGTAAAGAATAATATTTATTGATTCGGCATTAACTTTGTGGAATGACATGATTATTGTATTAAAATTAAACACTTGAATAAACCACTTTATCGAGTTTTATTTTTATTTACGACTAGTTTCGAAAACGACAGATATTTTTATTTTCTGGTACAAATTAAAACTCAAGTAAGTGGTTTATTCAAGTGTTTAATTTAATAAAGTAACTGAATGCTAGTAACAATATGTACCTATTTCAAAGATTTGTATGAGTGTGTGTGTGTTTGATTAAATTTATTAATGGATAGATAACAAAAATTTGTATATTCTTAGATATTTCATGACAAACCACAATAACATGTTTTCAAATCGATAAAATTTTCCTCATCCTTCTGCGAAAAGGCGATTAAATAAATAAATAAATAGCATTTCGCAGTCAGAAAATTCGATCTCTTCATTGATAATCCTGTAGCACGTCAGTGATGACTTCAGAATTAAAAAGTTAATTGACATTTTATCTTTCGAAATACCGGAGATGTTATTTTGAATATATGTGTCATTTTAACAAGAAATAAAACGTTGATTGTATCATTGAATACGTTCAACACACTATCGCATTAACATTTTTATTACGAAACAGGTACCATAGATGCCAAGGCCCTAATATTCGAAATCAGATGGGAACTAGTAGGGATTTTGAAAATTCATTTACCTATTCAGGTTTATGACCGGAAGACAAGCGATCGTATTAAAAGCCTTTAGCTGCATTCACCGTCTTGAATTTATTCGTGTAAGTACAGAACGAACTTGATTTATGGAGAATCGCAATAACGATGCTTTTACGAACCTAATACATTTCATATCATCTTTAAACATTAAATTTTATGTGCTTATAATGCATATGCGTGGTTTTCCAATGAATATAATTTTAATTATCAGTTTGTATCTTTAATGAAATCATTATTGTAATAAAGTTTCATGTTTTTCACTATCTAGTCGAGGATTCGTGTTGAAAAACAGATTTTTTTTAAATTAATTTTTATTAAATTTGTGAAATACCATATCTCACTACTTAACTATCACACCGATTCAGACACAGGGGTAGGCAGAGAGAACAGGACGCTATACTGCAAATTTTATTCGCCTTTTCGACATTCACGCATCTCTTCATACTACCCCGCTGATAATTCCGACTCATGCCCTGACCACCTTTAAGCATTTAAAATACTTGATATCACCAATTTTTCCTCGGTTTTCCTCTGCTTTAATGTCCAACTACCTCATACACTTGTTTTCCGTTCTTTTTTCATGTCAAAATAATCTTAATACACTTTTCGTAACGTTCAACTACTTTATGATAGTAGTTTGATAATACCAAAACAAGGCTAAACAATTGTCACAAATTTTATTTATATGTGTTTTTAATAACAAAATACAATTTAGTAGACTCTAAAAATCACAGTATGATTTTAAAATTTAAAATATAAATCAAAATGGAGTTCTACAAATTAAACGCCAAATCTATCGACGAGTGTATGAAATATATATAAAATAATTGGTTTTATAATAGATAACATTTATGTGCATAAACAAATGATGTTTGCTTATATCCAAGTACATTATGCATTTTTCAGGATAAGTGTAGAAAGATAAGCTTATTTTTATGAAGATACTGCAATCTTAGGTGCTTTGGACTTCTCTCTTCCTACACGTTGTCTCCCCATGCCCAGTTCGCAGAGATGCACAGCATTCCTGTATAACCGGTTGTGAGGGTGCACTAAACGGGATGATCAGGTTGGGTTAGGTATTTGCGGACCGCGCAGGGAAAAGGATCAAAACAAACTATAATTGTTGTTTATGATTCGCTTTGACCTTCAACATTTTTTACGCGGTCTACGTCACTCACCGTCCGCCAAATATTTTTCGTATAAAAAAATGCCTAGCATATTCTAGGCGTCACGACTTCTCCGTATCGTGCTACTAATGTTACATTGAAACAAAAGGCATATAAAATAGAACTCAATACAATAAGTAAATACTCGTACTTAACTTCGTACAATTACATGCATACGGCGGTGGGCTGCAGGGGTCTCGGAGGGGCTCGCTCGAGCCCCTTGTTATGTTTGACTTGGACCGGCGAGCCCCTTGTTAAATTAGTAGAAATAAATATTTTCAGATTAAATCAGTACCTACATAAATGCAATTTTTGTGGTTAGTTTAAATGTATTATGAAACTTAAAACGTTGTTGCCTTTTGAAATTTCTCGAGAAAATTTCGTGCAAATTTTCATGAAAATTTTCTTTATTTTTCTATATTTTGTCGTTTGATGTGCATATTATATATTTTTAATTTATTTTTCATTATTATGTATTTTATATAGATAAAACAAAACGACACATCTCCTCCCTTCCCCTCTCCCCTCCCTATCCACCCGCGTGCCCCTTGTTAAAAAATTGGCAGCCCACCGCTGCATACACACCATTTGCCATACCGACGAAGATTATATGCGATATTCTTTTATATTAAAATTCATAGAGTTTTCTCAACCTTTTTCTTCTTCCTGGCTCTATCCAAACTTATGGTATTTGTTGACTGTAGGGATCAGCTCTGCTCATATTTGTAGGTCCTTCTATCCTTTATCATTCTTTCACGAACAACGTCACCTAAGCCATGCCTCCGAATCATGTTATCTTTCTGTAGCATCCATGATTTTTTGGTCTTCTTCTAGATGTCTTTCTTGTAGACTGTTGGGGTCTGCTCTCTTCTGCTCTCAGGTTATAGGTCCTTCTACCCTTCTATTATGGACAACGTCACCTAGGCCATGCCTTCGAATCGTATTATCTTTCTGCAGCATCCAAGATTTTTTGTTATTCCTCTATATGTCTTTCGAGGACAATCCATGACAATTGCCTGGTTCACAATATGTTCAGGTTTTTATAACTAGGATATCGCCATGGATCTTTCTCGAAAGTAGGTTTTTCTCAACCTAATATTACATTCATTCAGGCAGTTAAATTCAAATTAAATGAGGCTCTAAAAATTTGGCAAATAACTCGACTTTACTCGTATCAGTAACATTAATACCCTCTTGCTCGTAAAATAAATAACATGGACCAAGAATTGACAGTACAATTAAATCTTACAAAAATAAACTCTTAAATAATTGTAAATTAAAACTGTATAAATATTGCATAGATTAATCCTCAAATTTGATATCACGATATGTGAAAAGGTGCTTTTGTTGTTGCTGCTGATAATATGATTTGTTTATGATGTCACTATCGTGATAAATACGTCAATTCAAAATAGTTCCTACCACAAAAATGTTGGTAAAGATTTAAAACCTCAAATCACCATGAAATTAAGATACTTTATCTTACACGACTTGAAATTGGCAATACTAGATTAAGAATATTTCAGTATTACGTGAGTGTTTTTAAATATTCGGTAGTAAAATTTATCGATGCTTTTTTGTTTGACCTTCAAAAGCTCGAAAGGATTATAATAATTCACACATTTTAAAAATGTCCAATAATTCAATAGACACAGCTCCGGTTCAATTTCATGCCTTTGACTCTTAGATGTAAAATCTTGACGTAGGTAATAAATTAAAGAAAAACTCTCGTACACTCGTGTAGAAATCGTTAGCTTTTATAAATTATCGAAATTTATGTAGGAGCGCTATTTTATGTATAGATAGGTGTACACATGTACGGATGATGTCACCAGATTGGTCACCAATAGGAGAAACCAGCTACGGACAGTGTGAATAATGTCCATTTTGTTAAGAAATTATTCCGAGATACCTTCATTTACCGTTGGAGTGTGCGGAGGAAATTATTAAATCTCATTTTTAAGCAGCCCATACATCAAATATGATTACAGAATTGGTATTGCAATTACCCGGTGATTTAGTATTTTGTAACGGTAAAAGTTGAGCTTGTGTTGCGAATGTGAAGAGATGTGGTTTCCCTTTTGCTCGATTAAGGTACGCCTAGTATAAACATCACTCGGTTTCTAATTAATTACTTTTTAAAGCTTATTTGAACCTTATTAAGTCGCTTTAAAATTGGTTGGCATTCTTAGCATTCACCATATTACATAGTCAACGTTTATCCATAAAGTTATGACAAACCGAGTCAAAAAGCGGCCGAATAAAAATCAGGTTTTATATTTTTAAATTCTGTCACCTGTGTATTTTTTCGTCTTTTCGAATGTCAAACAAACACCGCAGATGTCAATTAACCTTCTCTGCCATCTTCCATTCGGCAATAATCGTAAATTAACGACGGTTTCAATGGCATTTTGGACATAAACCGAAGCTCGATTCGGAATCGTTTTCTTTTTCTACAAAATATTTTCCTTATACGAATATAAAAGTGAACATAGTTCTAAGAGATCGGCGCATTTACATACGGGCATAAATTAAACCGGACATATGATGGTGCGAGCATTCTTTTATATCTTTCCTTCCAGCGCTTTTAAAATGCTATAAGACATTGTTGTTGATGAAATGATAAAAACGAGTTATGTACCTGTTCAATAACTATCTATATTAAATTAAAATCTTGATGTTTTGCTGTGACAATCCATTTGTGGTATTATTTTCCTTAGATTATCCGAGGAAGTCATTCTGAGTAATCAGGTGGTACAACCGCAAGAGATCATATGTGAGTAAGAGTAGGTACTGGAAACAAGCTGACCGGAGTCTGCGAAGAAGAACAAGGGACGACGTCACAACGTGCGGTACAAAGGCGGCGCGCCGTAGACAACCGCAACAAGTGGAAATAAAAACCTGTATCGAGAAAGGCGCGTCTACGAATTCTATGTAATTACCAATTTGCGAATCAGGCTCACCCCACTTTAGACATCTCGTCAATGGAACGCAGTACCAGGGCACCAAGAGTGTGCGCGGGCGGAGTGGCAGAGATGCCGTTTTCAAATCCTGTTTAGTCGGTTATGAGTTATGCGGTCCGCTCGTCAGGCGGGCCGGGCCGGGAGCCATTCCTCGCAGCAAGACCGAGACGACTCCACCGGCTGCGAGACCAGGAGGCTGCTGCCAGCTCTGCTCTCCGGATAGCCGCGCGAGCGTCACGCGAACCGACACTCATTATATCGCCGAGTTCATTCAACAATGTGCAATGTGACCATGTTCGGATAATTACTTCTGTGTAGTTAAGCGATACGGTACTCGGAAAATCATTTTAGAAATATGCAAGTTAATAACGATAAATTCAGCGTTCGCAGCAATTTTGTAACGTTTTCAACATGTGCCGGATAGCTGGTGTTTTATTTATGAATTTTCTCGAAACGAATTTCAAGAAATGACCATTTTTAACAACAATTTCGTATCGAGTGTTTGGAAATGTTTACACGAGAAGAACATATGTAAATAGAGTACCTGTCAAACCCCTTGGGGCCGGGGGGCTGTCGAGCCAGTGTAGCGGGGGTCACGTGACGTGTCCCGGGGAGGGCGCGTAGGGGTGGCACTGGGTACTAGGCACTCGACACAGGGCAGTTCACTTCCCGCCGGTTGCTATGGCGACGGCGGCGCGCGCCCCCTAACGCCTGGTGACGGTTCACTGCGCGCTCGGCTGGCGCTATCTGCCGCGCGCGTTCCAAACGCCGGACCCGCCCCGCGCCGAGGACACTCCGCTATCTTCCCTTTCGGTCTCCCGCTCGAGATCCAACAGAGACGGCGCGTATCACCTCCGTCGCAGCGCTTCACCTGTTCGCCGGGCGAGCCTCGACGCGACAGGTCGTTTCGCTCTCGCAGCCAAGAAAGAGAAGGATCGCGTAACGTAGGTCGGATATCTTCATCTCATCTCATCTCCGAGAGAGACGCGAGGAAAAGCTGCTCGTCTAAGGCTTCCTCGCTTCTTAAAATGACAATAAAATAGTTCCGAATTGTCGCGAAAGCGCGCAAAACACCCGAAACTATCGCGCGCGTTACTTCTGTTATCGATGGCGACTCCGGCCCGGCGGCGAGGAGGTAAAACTGACGGACGGATCGAGATGAAGGCGCGCGGGTGTGTTGGTGCGCGGAGAGATGCTGCGCGCGCAGTCGGCCAGGGGTGGGGGGCGGTGGAGAGGAAAAAAAACGCGTAAAATGAAAACAACGCCGGGTTAAAAAGAGGAGTAGAGGTCCAGACAATGCCCGCGGCCACAGCCTGAATAGCCTCGCAGCCTCGCAGCCTCCGCGCAGGGACGCACTCGCAACGGGAAAGTTTCTCTTGTATTAGCGCACGCATCAATCTTGCGACAGACAGATACGCTTTTCGTTTTAATTCATTGCCGGCAAAACAGCATCGCGAACGATACATGCGCCGGGGAAAATGCGGGGCATCAATTTGAGGTTTCGTTCTTAACCGTGCGTTATGATAATGTATAGATACGCAGCTCGCTAGTTCGGTGAATTTTCATTTGCAGAAGCGACATTCTGTGGAAATGTATAATTTATTTTATAAATAATTTATTTAGCCCTTTAGCTTTTGTTGAAATTCTTTTATACAAACGTCACATAACAAAACATTTAATTTATTTCAAAATACGGTATAACACATGTATTTATGAAAAATATCTCTATTTTTTTTATATCTTGCTAATTCGCCAATCTTTTCGAGTAAATTTCCATTATAAACCAATGTATCGATATAGTAAAATCTTACATACTCATATATCATCAAACCTATACGAATATATTTTTTTATGAATCTTCTTTTTAGTTGTTTTACAGAAAATAATTAATCAGGACTAATTACGTACTTTCTCACAAGTAATGTTAATATTCGCTCCATACATACTATATTTTAAATACAGTGTGCATGTACACATATGTATGCGTATGCACATAACATGACTACTTTCACTGGTTGTCATATAAGTTATGGTCAAAATTATTAAATTTTATAATATTTATTGATAAAACTAACTTTTCGTTGATTGATTCGGCAGTCACTTTGTGGCAATATCTTTCCATTTTTAATTTGAGTTAACAAATATTACTATTTTTTTTTAAATCCATTTTAAAATCATTGGGTTTTTTGAAAATGGAACGTAATGCATCTAAACACGTGTCAAAACAGCTTTTAATGTATAGTGGTATTTACCAAGTAAAACTTCAGTTAAAAATGGATAAAAGTAACTTTTGATAATATGTATGTAAATAAAAAAAAATATATTATATGAATGCATTTTACAACGTATGCCCCATTAATTTTGTGTATAGTATGAAGACTAATTAACTAAACTAAGACCCTTTAAAACCAATAAAAAACATATTTGGATTATAAATATATTTTATAAGAACAAACAAATTTTTGGTTGTCCATCGAGGTTTGCAGTAAGTCGATGTTTATAAAAATTACGATCTGTATACGTAATGAAATTTAGCAGTAATACTTTATGATTAAATTTTTTTTAAATCCCTATGTTTTCCAAATGAACAGACATTTTTAGTTGAACTATGGAAAAAGTAGCATTATTAAAAAGTTTTTTCTTCTTATTTTTCTTTTTTTCAAACATCTTCTGGTTTTGTGACATGGTGTTCTTTGGATACTTATGGAGTCAGTTTAAAAGCACAGTTTTTAAATTCATGTTACGCACATATGTTTTAATGTTTATGCAATAAAAAACAAGGAATCGATATTTAAAAAATACTACACGAATTAATACTGATATTTTTAAATGAATCGTTTTTCATATTTTATCTCCTTATGATTGCAGATTGAGATGATAACAAAAAATGATTTTTTAACGGACGATGGTTAAACCAGCTTTCAAAATGAGATGTCATATATATATTTTTTTATTTCAGTTAACTTTAATCCGATGATGTGGTGTAGAGAATTTCCAGGATTTTCAGGAGTTTTAGCAAATAAAAATCTATCAGCGGAAGCTAAACTGGCAGTACACAATGGAGTTCTGGTTCCAACCCTTATGTATGGAAGTGAAGCATGGAGTTGGCAAAAGAAGGATGAAAGCAGACTGAATGCAGTCGAAATGCGATCCCTCAGACGAATGTGTGGCAAAACGATGTTTGATAGATGTTCGAATGATGAAATAAGGAAAGAATGTAAGGCTGAGATAAGTATTATCGATAAAATTAAGAAAGGTGTGTTGAGATGGTTTGGACATGTGGAGCGTATGAGTGAAGAAAGAACGGTTAAACAAATTTATGGGGCGAATGTAGTTGGAAAAAGAAGCAGAGGACGACCGAGGAAAACTTGGCACAATCAGGTATGTCAAATACTTGAAAGCGGCCGGGTCAGGAGTCGTAATAATCGTCGGGTATGTATGAGGAGATGCATGAATGTAGAAGAGGCAAAGAATGTTTGCAAAGACAGAGTGGTGTGGCGTTCGATTCTCTCTGCCTACCCCTGCGGGGAAGCGGCGTGATGGTTAGTTAGTTAGTTAGTTAGTTGGCAGTCAAGCTCGCATTGAAGATTCGGGACCCAGACTTCATTACGCCGATGGTAACCCTGACGTTGGCCATTTCGAAATATCTGAATATGTAATTAATGGCCACGTTACGAAATTTGCACCCAAATTACACACAACGGAGGATTTCGGAATAAGAATGTATTCGATTATTAGTTGATGTCGGTAAGTACCTACTCGCATGACCGGAGGTGGTCTTGCTGATGGAAAAAAATATGCGTCGCAAAATGCCGCACACGTATCTATTGCGACATTAAAAAAAATAACAAATTATTATGTTTACACCTATTGATTAAAAGAAGTCTTACATGGGCATCGTACTTTGCTAAATATATCATCAACATTATTTTTAATAGATAATAAAAACAAATCTGTCATTACTTTTATATTTAACCTTAGTCCAAAAATTATTCATGACATTTTCGTACCATACAATTAAAATTCAATAACTGCTAATAATTCAAATGCATTTTTTTCTACAGTTTTTAATTCGTATCTGCTTTAATAAACTTTTGTATCGGCTCTCTTAACATTATTGCATGCAGCACAAAAATAATATTAATTAAATTAACGATATTTTTTTACTACTATAAAAACTTATCACCAAACACTATGCTTGCAACGCAGTGCTAGTGCCAACACTAATGTATGAAAGTGAAACATAGACTTGGCAACAAACGAGATGAAAATAGAATGAATACACTCTAAATACGATCCCTTACACGAATGTGCGGCAAATTCGATGTTTGACTTTTAAAAAAATACGAATGAAAAATAAAGGTATGAAAAAGAGAAGATTGTGGTATTTAAGGGTGAATTTAAAGTAATTAAATTATTAAAAATTGTTTCATATAAGGTGATTTAAATATATAGAGCGATTGAAAAACTAGAGACTATATTTGACTAAGAGAGTATAATTGACAAATGAGAATAGCAGAATAGATCGAGGATGACCAATGAAGACTTGGCATGACTAAATCAATTAAAACCTTAAATCTGGTGATGTCAAAAGTCTATCATATTGATGAGCACGTATGACTTCATGTTTAAATGTAAACAGAGCTAGAGGTTAATATATTAGGATGGACGACTGTGGCATTCCATCCTCTCTCTTTTTTAATGATCGTTTTAAAACCACTCTTTTGAACAATTTTTCATTCATCATTACATATTTATTAGAAGGAATATGGAGTCAAAATTATGTTGGACTTTCTCTACATTTTGTACGTAAATATTTTAAAAATTTAACTAAATAGGGCCTCATCCGACCGTAAAATTGGCCATGGCTTATCAATACACTAACCAGCTCTATCCCAACACCTACGCGGAATAAATATTAATATCCTGGATTAACTATGTAAATACAGATATCGATAGACATTATATCGTACATATACATAAGACATACAGGTGAAGTATACATATACCATATACCTATACCTTATTATACGTCTTCACATATGTACATAACTTATAATATGTGCAAGGTAGGTATGACTCGAATATAAAAATGCTCACATATAACATACCTATATGTACGCTAGTATGTATTTCGTACTGTTCGCATATTTTTAGTGTGTTGATTTATAATTAAAAATACACACGTAGACACTTACGTCATAGCATATCGACCAAAATAAAATGTATGGTGATTCTCTTACGACGATAAAGATTTTAACAAATGTAGTAAGTGGGAGGGGTACCAAAAGTCACCTTTTAAAAAAATTCAAATTTACTCACGTTCATTAAACAAAGAACACTTTTAGTATTTGTAATTAATTCCTATGGTTGATCCATTTGTTAAAATATTTTAAAAAATTGTTTCTAGTTACGAATGTTTTGCAATATAAATATATTTCCAATTAAATTCATAAACATTTTGACAATGCTTGAAAAACTAACTAACTTAAGGGGTAGGCAAAGAGATCACTGCACCAATCTGTATTTGCAAATAATCTTCACCCCTTCCACATTCGAGCATCTCCTTATACTTAGCCGTCGATTATTCAAACTCCTGACCTGACCACTTTCAGTATTTGAAATATTTTATCGTACCAAGTTTTCTTCTGTCTTCCATTGCTTCTATTTCAAACTGAATTCGCATCATAAATTCTGTTTTACCGTTCTCCGCTCATTCGATTCGAATGCCCAAAGCATAATCAATATAATGTTGAAATGGTTTGGGCACATGGGACGGAGAGAGCCTGATTATTTTGTGAACCAGAAAATCGTGTGGATTTTCCTCAAATAATATGCAGAGGAAGACCAAATAACTCTTGGATGCTGCAAAAAGAAAACACAATTCTAAGGTATGGCTTAGGTGACGTTGCCCAAGATAGAAGGACCTACAACCTGAGGACAAGGAAATCTGACACCAACAGTCTACAAACGATAAGTTATGATAAAGCCAGGATGAAGAAGAATAATTTTACCTTATTTTTTCATTACATGATATTTACTGTTTGCACATACCATACAAGCTTGCATATAATTTCAATGTTTTTAATAAAAATATTACATGAAAAATTACCCACATAAAAGTTTTACAAATTACTATATATCAAGTTACAACATTTTGAGTGTGTCCAAATACTTGTTCACAAAATCTATGACGGTCGTCAGCCCCGTAAATGCCCAGACTTCCATATTCTTCTTCATCTTTGATGAGATGTCAAAAAATAATATGAAATAATTCCTGTAATTGGAGATAATCCAGATTTTGTGAACAAGTATTTGGACACACTCAAAATGTTGTAAATAAATTATCTGGTCAAATTATAAGCTTAGTAATAAAAATAAAAATGGTGTTTTCTGGCGTTTCTCATGTGTGTGATTATAATCCAGGATTCGGACCACACATACTAATATAAGAGTTTCTGCTTAATAAAAAGCTTCTTAACATCTAACAAATAGATGTCTCTAGTGAAGTTCTAGTGATTCAAGAACAAGGTTTCTAAATTGGTTCATATATATAGAACTTCCAAGAATTTGAGTGGTGTGGTTGTCAACAATGGGTAGAATCGGTGAATGTTACGTGTGTAAAGTGATCACTTAAACCAGCCTATGACGGTCGTCAGCCCCGTAAATGCTTAGACTTCCATATTCTTCTTCATCTTTGATGAGATGTCAAAAAATAATATGTATCAAGTTATTGGTGTATAATATTACTTCAATTATTTTTCACGCGTTTCCAATTGTTTTACTATCGTTTGATTGAACAATTTCTTAGTCGTCATATGCAATATATATTATATAATACTATAGGATATGAGGTAATAATTATCTATATTTACATAGCCTAACTATCAGTTTGGGCAACGTATGCCGACCGAGGAAAATATTATAATGAGATATTTTTTTAATAATTTTTCCATATTCAAGAGGAATCTTGGAAGTAACTTACTCACATGCAGGTGGCTTAATAACACCTCGAAACCTTCCGTATCGAATTTTTAAGCTTTGCCATTAAACGTAATTGTGTCAATCTGTTCTACCGGAAAACATGTTTTCTTTATACTCTCTTTTGTGCACATACAAAATTAACTCGAAAAGTGGATTAAATTGATATTTTAAAATAATTACTGTCAAAAACAGTTTTTATTTATCGTAGTGTAATGGACAGCACGCTCGGATACCGTACTGTAGGTCCTGGGTTGGATTCCTAGAGGAGGGGGGGTCAAATAAATAAAAGCGATTTTTCACTGCATGTTTATTTAATATTACACTGGACTGCTACCTGAAGCGAAGGGCTGATCACCTTGCCTTCATGTGTTAACGATCAAGATAACACGCGTTTATATAATGCAGTGCCCTATGTACCATCGGGTGTGGATAAGAGTTGGAAGATGACGAATATGTTTTTATTAGAATTAATAAACCAATCTATTTATTTAAGGTATATTTTTTAAAGGTTATCCCCTATTTTAGAGGGATAATCTAGTGTGGGCCAATCAGAAACTTCTTAGCATTTACTTATTGCTAGTAGAAAACCACGTAAAACTCCTCAGGAGAAGGCGGACTGGTAATTGTCGTCAACAGACCTTCCGGTCTACTAGAAAGGGTTCGGCATTTTGTGTCCCAACTTGATTTATGGTACCAATGTCCTTCACTATTTTTATCTGTTCGCATCCGTAGTGTAATGGTCAGCATGCTCGGCTATCGCACTGGAGGTTCCGGGTTCGAATCCTAGGGGGGGTCAAATAAATAAAAGTGATTTTTCAATATTACCTTGGACTGGTACCGGACGCGGAGGGCTGATCCCCTATCCTTCATGTGTTAACGATCAAGATAACACTGCGTTTATATGATGCAGTGCCCTATGCACCATTGGGGTGCGGATAAGGGTTTATATGATTTTTTATCATGTATGCCACCACCTCTCATGAGAGTTCCTTTTGTACTTTCACGGATCCGGTGTTGGATTTTCAAACTATCAAAACTTACTTTAAGAAGCTATGAATATTTTAATCTGATAATGTTTAACTTATTTTCAAGTACTAGAATCTCTTATCGCAAGCAATTTTAACCTATGAACAAATAACTGTATGATTTTATATTGCAAACAAATTATTGGGGAATAACAGCGAAGGAACTTCTACTTCCTCAAGCTTTCGCTTGCATCATTCTTGCGATAAAATCAATATTTTCCTGCGGTTTACTGTGTATAAATTGCAAATTGCAGCAATTTGAATGCATTGTCAATATCCTACGTTCAAGAAGTCCAGATATCGCGTACCAAGATGCAGTATAACGGTGTTATTCTATACTTGGCTGAAATTATTTACAACATTTTGAGTGTGTCCAAATACTTGTTCACAAATCTGGATTATCTCCAATTATAGGAGTTATTTATCATATAATTTTATTTTGACATCTCATCAAAGATCACCAATTCATCTCAACAAAAGATGTCTCTAGTGAAGTTCTAGTGATTCAGGAACAATGTTTCAATCTTGGTTTATATATAGAACCTCCAAGAATTTGAGTAGTGTGGCTGTCAATAATGGGTAGAATTGGAAAATGTTACACGTGTGTAAAGTGATCACTTAAACCAGCCTATGACGGTCGTCAGCCCCGTAAATCCCCAGACTTCCATATTCTTCTTCATCTTTGATGGGATGTCAAAAAAAATCCAATATCCTTATCCACTTTTCCATGAAATATAAATTTGGTAAATAAAAATCATTTTATCAGAAAAATTTGATGAATTCGTGGTTTTCAACCCCTGCCTTGTTGAATAGGTATTTTGCATAGAGTTTTGTCTATACTCTTATCAGTCTGATGATGTCGATAAATCGTATTGTTTCTCTACTCCATCCTATGACATCTTCGGTCTCACAGGTCTGCCTATATCTTCGTTTCGAATTCTTCCCTGTGATAGTCCTTCATACGTTCATTTCCAATGTTCTGAGTATGTTTTTGGTTCCGATTGTGTCGGCTCATGTCTCCACCGTATACGTCATGATTAGTCTTATGCATGTCTTGTATATTTTGACTTTATTTAAGTCTTTTCGAGAGTCAAAGTTCAAGAAATATAAACCTAGACTCAAAATATGTCAGTATTATATTTTAAGTATTAAACATACATTAAATTTCTCATTTAGGATTTACTCATGAAAACATTTTCAATGTGAGGTTACTACAAGACTACTGAAACCTAAGAAGTAGATGTTTTTATATCAATACTCAATAATTACACTTCAATTTAATGATACGATTCGAGCCTACGCACAGATAATATGATGTTTATATACAAATAACGTGCTCCGATAGCTTTGGTTTGATTAGCATTGCAATCATAAATAATACGTTATTATAGTTTGTGTACATATCTAATTGTAAGGAATGCAGTACTATACAGAAAATAAGAAGGAAAAAACACTTCGTTCCTTCGGAAAAGGAATCTAACGGTGCACCAAATAATCTTACATCTAGAATAATGAAGCTTTCCATGGAAATAATTAGTACTTAGGTAAAATAGAATAGAATAATCGTACTAAAGAAAAATCTCACAAATGTTTTAAGTGTCTTAATCATCATAATATTATATGTTTATATTGATATATCAACATAGATGAAAAGGAATATGAAAGTCTGGATATTTACTGCTTACGACCTGTCGTACACTAGTTTAATTGATCTTGCATGTGAGAAAGGTGTCAATCAAAGGTTAAATACACAACTTCCGAAAATTTAGTAGTGTGGTTGCTAATCATCGGTAGAATGGTAAATGTTACAAGTGTATAAAGTGATCACTCAAACCAACCTATGATGGGTCATAAAGCCGGTAAATACCCAGACTTCTATATTCTTCTTCATCTTTATTGAGATATCAATCTAAAAATAAATTACTGTCGTTAAAAATAAGACTTTGATTTATTTAAATACATCAAATACGGACTACATATGAAAAGTCCACTTGCAAACCACGTTATACTAAAAAAATAAGTTTTTTAGTCAACGGCGCCAATCGGTAGAAAATTAGAAATATTAACTTCCATATTTGACATAATCAGCCAAAAATCCTTAAGCTAGGAATAAAATTGAAAATCAATATCAGTACCCTTGCAAAGCTCGCTATGCCGATCGACAGTTCACTTTCTAAACTCTCTCAAAAAAGCTCAAATCTTCTACCAATTGCCGCCATTGGCTAAAAATATATTTTTTTTAACATAACGTGGTTTGCAAGTGGACTACTGGTACACTTATATATATATATAATAATTACATATTTTTATTAAAATTCATAATGCTTTTACTAAATATATATTTTTTAAATGATGGGGACAGTTATATCACAATCAAAATGACTTTTTTTATCGGATCTCAGTTTTTCATTCATCTTTATTTACAATAAAGCTAACTCAATGACTATTTTTCAAGTATCAGGGTGGCATGTTTTGAAAGATGGCACTAGTGCCGGGCATTTAAATAATATTTATGTAGGTGCGTTGAGGAGATTGTTTGAATGAATTGTGACCGTTGGTGTTTGGATCAATAAGTTTTTTTTCTTTCTCTTTGTTGACCATTGGTACTGGAAACACCAGAATTTCTATGCATTTGACATCCCACACGTTCACACTAACAACACTAAACATAACACAAACCTAACACTAAAAAAAACCTTTTTTATCGGTAGGTACTAACCTAACGCACTAAAACGCCGATTTATTTTCGACATCACAAATATAATATTATGACGTCCGTTCTTTTATTTTTGTGTTTATAATTTATTTAAATTACTGAAATCGGCATTTAAACGATAAAATCCAGGTTAACCATGGGATGATGGTGATATATTTATTTTGAATAAAAAAAGAATTGTTGGTTAATATATCTAAAATTAAACACGGTTATTGGATTAAATTGTACTTTTAATTTTCAGTTTTTTTTTGTAACTGCAAACAGTAGGTAGAATTCTATTTTGAATTGTTGGGTAATATATCCAAAATTAAACACGGTTTTTGGATTGAATTCTACTTTTATTTACATATAAATGATAATTTGTGACGCGTTTCGTCTTATTAAGACATTATCAAACACTGACTAAAAATATTTACAAAATGTCCTTTTATACTAAAAATAAATGCTATCAGTAGGTGTAGTGTGTACCCCTAGACCTAATAATAACAATTATTGTTAGTATAAAAGGACATTTTGTAAATATTTTAAGTCAGTGTTTGCTAATGTCTTAATAAGACGAAACGCGTCACATATTATTAAATTGGTATATGTAAATAAAAGTCGAATGAAATCCAATAATCGTGTTTAATTTAGAATATATTTCCCAACAATTCAAAAAGGAATTCCACCAACTGTCTGCAGTAACAATAAATAAAAATAAAAAAAAAACGGTTTTAAAAAAAGAACTTTGATTAAAATTGAAAATAATATTTTCAGAAGCCTCCTATAATGTGAAATAATTCGAGAAATAATCTAACATACATTTCATGAAGGCTTCTGATATTGAAAAAACAAACAAGTATCAATCGTAGATGTTGCTGACAAAGTGACATGCATTAATAACATCTTTTCAATGAAAGCGTAAAGACAACTTTAGAAAATTTGAGTAATGTAATTATTGATCTTGTAAAGAATGGTGAGTGCTACACACCGTGCAAAGTGATTACTTTAACCAGTCAATGACAGATTGTTAGACCTTAAAATGCCCAGACTTTCATACTCTTCTTCATCTATGTTAAGATATGAATAAAAAATCTTGATTAAAAATATATTTTGAGCGTTACAAAATTACTTTTTAAGAAAGCTTCTCTTAGATTTAAACCATATTTTTTCTATGGACTAATTTAAGCATTATGTGAAACATTTGGAACATAGGATTATCCCTGTAATCAACAATCGACACTACGTCAATCTGATGTGCATATTAACTATGCATCACTTGGCAGATAGGGCTTGAAAAAGAGAAGATCAATTTTTGAAATTAAGAAATGTTTTCAGATAGGTACATAGCCGTATAATACAACAGAAATACTTAAAATAAAAGCTAGTTCTCAAGGTATGAATTAAATAAAAATTGCATATATTATGCATAAAAAGTTTAATTTGATTCGTTTTAAATTAATAAAAAAGGAATACAACTTTTTTTTGTAATTGTACTGCATTTAAAATGAGTTGTCATTTTTTTTCCCTTACAACATTATTTTTAGCTCGTTGGTATTTATATTTAATATGATTAATATAAAAGGTCAGAAAACTTATTTTTCTGAAATATTTCATTTGTGTTCGTAAAGCACTTAATCGTCGAACACCTACAACCCTTTTACGTCCAAAGCCCTAGTTCTTTATACCCCGAATATCGGTCAACAAAATTGTCTGTTCAATAAAATTGTTTAAAATTACCATCCTATAATATTTGTGGGCAAATCTTCACGTGCGTCAAACTATTGAAAACATCACGCTCAAAATTTCGGTGCAAAGAAAAATAAGCCATAAGAAAAAAGGAAACAAAATCTGTTATGGTATGTATTTGAATTGGGTTTTATGACATTGTAGTCCGTAACGCTACGAAGGGTTAACACACAGAATCCATATAAGTATCAAAAATAATATAATAAAAAAACATTCGGCTAATGGTCGGTTCGGTAAAAAATCACCACAGAATAAATGTGTGAGTGCGAGAAGGACAGCGATATGCAAAAGGTCGCAGTCGAAAAGAGAGGTTGCGTCAGGCTCTATATTTGGAGGTTCGTTATTTTTTTAACGTGGGCCTGCTCGCGGTGTTATTACAAATCTTTTTTAATGTTAACTTTTAAATAAAATATAAAAAAAAATGTACGTCTCGGTCGTGTAGTGATCAGCATGTTTGGCATGTCAGCAATACCCAGATGGTGTCCCATTAAATATGTGATTTTTCACTCTTACATTTACTTAATATTACCCTGGCCTAAAAAAATCACAATAAATCGGGATGCATCATATAAGATGCTTCTGTATCACATCCAGGAATGTGGTTGGGACAGCTTTTAATGTACCCTGGTCTGGAAGCGTTGGGCTGATTACGTTTCCTTCATGTTGTCAACAATCAAGATAACTACTTCCATACGACACAGTGCCCTAAGCACCACAATGAGCGGATATGGGCAAGATAAGAGATTTAGACTTTTATTACATATTTGGAAGAATACGTTTACAATTTATGATCCGAATGTGGTTGGCAATAGAAGCAGAGGAAAACCGTGGTAAACTTGGCATGATCGAGTATTTCAAATACTTTAAAGTGATGTATGTTGAAGAGGCGAAGATTATTTTTTAAGGTAGATTGGTGTGGCGCTCTACTCTCTCTGCCTACCCTTCATGGAAGCAGCGTAGTAGTTAGTTAGTTAGTTTACAACTGAAATGCAAGGGTAAATTTCAACAAATATGTATTTTTCCTAAACTCTATTTTATTTTTATTTAAGGTGAATTGATAAATAATAGAAGAGCACGAAATTATCACAAAATATTTTTATTAAAAAAAAAAAAACCTTCTTAAACTGATTTGACTGTTTACATTGTTTGATTGTTTGTCCACGATAAATAGAATAGATATTTCATTTAAATACTAGACTTTAAATATTTCGATACATTACAAAAATGTTTAAAATAAATTGAAATATTTTTATATACATAGCTCATTCAACTTTATGTACAGTTCACGAAAAAATCCCTCAAAAAATATTTTAAGTTTCTTAATATTTTGCTCTGTAACGTCACCACCGCGCCGCACTTGTTATTTTTTCCTTCCGAGTACGCGAGCAAGACAGCCGCATACCGGTGCTCGCACGCTAGAGAGAGACGCTCGCGTGATGCTGGATGTTAAATAAAAAATCAATCTGAGACAAAATAAGAAAAATAAATAAAAGAACGAGGGGAAAGGTCCATCGGAAGAGATCGGACTTAACAAAGAGAAAAGATCTTTAGGTGCACTGAGCCACTACATTCACACGGCGGACCTACAACGCATATGGACTTTCGATACACTATAATACCATATTGTTGATAATTGAAACACCTTGTATAATGTTATTTTCTCTACGCCTAGTAATGCTTAGAGTACCGTTATGAATTTATCCAGTGTTATCCTGATCGTAGATTACTTCTTCTTCATCCTTGCTCCAGCCAAACTTCGTCTTTTTTATGGTCTTTGTAGACTGCTAGAGTCAGCTTTCCTCGTCCTCGGGTTGTAGGGATTCTATCATATACAACGTCACCTAGGTACCTATGTTATGTCCTCGAATCATATGATCTTTCTACAGAAATTCATGGATGCTGTAGCATCCATGAATTTTTTGGTCTTCCTCTAGATGTCTTTCGAGGATGACAACGATCTTGATCGTAGACTGCGTGAAGGTAAAATGATAAATCTTTTTTTCGTCTCGTTAGTCAGCAGAACCTAGCAACATCGTAGAAGAACGAATCCAAAAAGGATTATTTATTAAGTCTTCTTCTTATTTTTATATTAGATATGAAGATCTATTTTTTCAAGAAAGTGACTCCTCCTATGATGTTGACTCCTCTTTACTGGTCTTCATTCATGTATCACCTCATACATATTTGCAAATTATTCTGACTCCTGACCTGACCACTTTCGAGTATTAAAAATAAAAGTCTGGGTATATTCAGAGTCAAATCCAGTCATTGGGTAGTTTAAGCGATTACTTTGTATATATAACATTCACCAATCAACTCGAGATTGTCAACCACATTACTTACCTTCTAATCCCAATAACTTTCTCATCTTTGTTGAGTCATTGATAAAAGTATTGATAACGATCCCTCAGATGAGCTTGCTGATAAGTCGATAAAAATAAAACCAAATTAAAAACGACTTAACCAACAAAAAGTCGTGGCTTCAATAGATTCAATAAAACTGCAGGAAATGCATAAATTTAGTATATTTCTAGCTTCTGATGTATTTGACACCATAAACACATGAAAAGCCTTGTAAAAAGCCATACTCTCATATTCCTTAGCCTATATTGTTGAGATTTCAACAGCCATATTTAAAATGTATCTAAAAATAACATTTTGTATATTAAAAGCATTGTTTACTTTGTTGTATGGTAATATAAAACTCTCCTTATCATTCATCGTTCTCTTTATGTAATACCACTTCGAAAGTGGTATTACACAAAGTGAATGATGAATGATAAGGAGAGTGTTGAAAATAATATTCATAATGTTAGGTGTTTTTTAGATGGGAGTGCTTGCTAATTATGAACTATATTGCTTAAGTTTATAGATCAATTAGCGGATTTTTGTTTATTCTAACTAAAAAAAAGACAATTTATTTTAAACTGTGTTGGGAACAGGAGTAATAATCTAGTGTGAACCAATCAGGAACATCTCAGCATTTGTTCATTGCTGGGAGGAAACCACGTAAAACTCCTCAAAAAAAGCTTGCTAGGTGGGTGGTCATGGTATGCAGAAACCATAAATCTACAGAAGCAGAAAAACATATATATCACATTAAACATAGTATTTAAGATTTAAGCATAATTTTTCGGACCAAAAATTACGATAACCTTCTTATAAACATGTGTTCAGCTTTGACTGTAACCCCTCAATACACCTATGTGTCTTTGATCGATAGTGTTCACCAGTCCATAATAATTTGTACACAAAAACGTCTCGATTTTTTTATATCACAGTTTTGAAGCGGCACTGTAGCAAACCCATTGTACATATAATTGCGACAATCAATCATGTTTAATTCTGGGCTCCAGGCGCTTGTAACGGCGTTGTTTCCCAAAATTGAGATGCTCAGTAGGTAAGTTCAATCACAGCTTACGGATTCAGGGATACCAAAACACAAAAAAAGTTATTATTACTGTTTTTTCTCCCATCTGAATTTCCTCTTATATCTTTTATTTATTGTTAAAATAATATATTTTATTCGTTTGGACCAAAATCACTCGTAAACGAGTGGAGGATATTAAAAAATAAGGAAAAAAAACACAAAGAGAGAAGCGATACATCTGATTTTCGATTCATTTTATTTGCTGGCAATACTACCTGTTAATTAAAATGTCAAAAGTATCCATTAATTCTCATTTATTTGTTTTCTTTCTGCACATAGATGCCAGATGAGAGGAGCTTGCGTATTTTTATAAACGTACATATATGTATCATATTTTTTCAAATCTGTGACAGTTGCTCTTACCTGTCAAATGTGTTTTTTAAATAGATTTTTCGACTGCAATTGTACCACCATTTATTGAACGTAACAGCGACATGCACAATACTTAACATTGATCATGGCTGACAACGTGATTCTTGACAGTTGCTATCATTTCTCATTTAATGTTTTTCGATAAGCTTTGCTGTTTCATAAATTTAATATTTTCGTTGCGTTATTTTCAAAAACATGGTGAAATTAAACATATTTAAAAAAAACTGTTTTTTTTTTCATTTAAACATTGAACAAGCAAGAGCAAAAAATTAATCGATTTTATGATTTTATTTGGCACAAACTTTGTAGAATAACATGACAATTTGAATATAAAATTAAAACACTTGTATGAGCCCAGTTTTTGAGATAACAAATGTAAACAGGACTAATTTTGAGAACCACAGATGTTCTCATCAACAGTTTTTTTTTTCACATATTGATGAGAACATCTCAAATTCTCCAAACTAGTCGTGTTATTCGTGTTAGTCGTGAAAATAACTAACTAACTGACTAACTAACTATCACATCGTCTACTCGCGGGGATAGGCAGAGAGAATAGAACGCCACACCAATCTGTCTTTGCATACAATCTTCGCCTCTTTTACATTCATATGTAGGTACACACCGATTATTCTGACTCCTGGCCTGACCACTTTCATCCAATCATGCCAAGTTTTCCTCAGATAACTAACTAATTACTTAATAAATATAATAATAACTTAATAATAATAAATATTTTCACACAACCCTGTCACCTGAATAGACAAAATGAGACTATTACACTCATGAGTGATGTATGGGTGATAATTTATTCCGTCAAAATGCAGCGACTGATTTAAGGAAGAAATAATAGTGAAGCATTTTAGGTTTGATTTATAATAAACGTTATTTTCGTTATTTACGAACGTAGTAACCTATTCTTTTCAAAAACCATTAGAGTAAGTTTGTAAAACAAGTGTTTTATATGCCGTACATATATCGTAGGCGTCTCTTGGAAATATTGTTTTGTAAATTTTTATCTGTTCTTCGTATTTTCGCTTTATTTTTATTTAAAGCGTGTCATATTCATAAGGTTGAATTATTTTTAAGGTAAACAATTCTTACTCTACCGAAAAACATACACGCGAAAATAATCTTCTTTGGCAACTTTCGGGGTGTTTATTTATTTATTTGATTGCCCCTCAAATAAAAAATATTATCAATAATTGATTAAGAAAACGAAATCATTTTTGATTTATATAACAATAAAAGTTTTTAAAAATCATTAATTTTACTCTTTTATTTTCCTTACAAAAATGCTAGTATTGTTAGTATATAACCATTAACCGAGATTTTTGTCAACCGGTTTCGAGATATACCTATCTCTTCGTTAGAACTATGAACACTCAATGCTTTTACTGTCCAGACGAAAAAAATATGCACGCAAGTAAATATAGTTATATTTAAAAACCAATATTTTTTACAAAATAAACAAAAAAAAATTTGTGTATGATTTGATATTGATAATATTTGCAAATCTTTATTCCTTTTTTTAATTTTCATTTACCTTCAACCATTTTTGTAAATAAAATAATCGACGTAGTAAGAGCTTTTTATTTACCTTTAACCGTTTTTGTAAATAAAAAAAATCTATGAAATGGGAGCGGACACATGAGGACTGGGTACTTTTGGGGATACTCTTATAGGGTTCATGAATTAAATTTTTATTGCAAAAATCAAAACTTTTACTTTGAAGTTTGATCTAAAATATTTTTGCCTGGACATTTACCGTATGTATGAAATTCTCGGTAAAAATAGTTTTCAAGCTCGTATTCGTTTTCAGACGAATGTGTGGCAAAACGATGTTTGATAGATGTTCGAATGATGAAATAAGGAAAGAATGTAAGGCTGAGATAAGCATTATCGATAAAATTAAGAAAGGTGTGTTTTGAGATGGTTTGGACATGTGGAGCGTATGAGTGAAGAAAGAACGGTTAAACAAATTTATGGGGCGAATGTAGTCGGAAAAAGAAGCAGAGGACGACCGAGGAAAACTTGGCACAATCAGGTATGTCAAATACTTGAAAGCGGCCGGGTCAGGAGTCGTAATAATCGTCGGGTATGTACGAGGAGATGCATGAATGTAGAAGAGGCAAAGAATGTTTGCAAAGACAGAGTGGTGTGGCGTTCGATTCTCTCTGCCTACTCCTGTGGGGAAGCGGCGTGATGGTTAGTTTTTTTTAGTTAGTTAGGTTGGTAGTAAGAGGGAATATGAAACTCATACAATCTATGTGCATATAGTATTATAGTAAATTTAAATCGCAATTTTTCTTTCACATTTTCAAAGAATTATCGCTATTTAAATCCTTAAATTATGCTTTGAATATCTGCAGTATTTTAAGAAAAACAATCTTAATTCACGATCATTTTACACAGATCCTCGAGTCTTTCACCACAATTTGTGACAATAAAACGACTGTTTTATTTAAAATTGATAACGCGTGCCCTTTACGAAGATAAATAAATAATTTTATATGAAAATCCACTTTGAGATAAGAAATCTTTACCCATGTTATCTAGATTGCCGTATTGAATAAACAAATAATATTATAATTATCGTTTTACAATTCGCTGCAAGAGCTCATCAAATTGCGTTTTTACTGATTCTTTTACCGAATCATATTCGGAAGATCAAAAATACTAATTTTATTATGTGCTTTACAATTACATGTAATAGTTTATTGACTTTTGAATGTGATTACAAATTTGTAATAATGGATCTTTGAATATAAGTGTCGTGTTTCAAAAACAGCGCCGAATCTTAAGCGTACTACTATTAAAAAAAACACAATTTTCCCGTCTCCATGTTATTTATATTTAGAGTATAAAAAACTCAAATAATGAAAATGTTGTCTCATGTGTGTGATTATAATCCAGGATTCGGATCTCATATACTAATATAAGAGTTTCTGCTTAGTAAAAAGCTTCTTTACATCTCACCAATAGATGTCTCTAGTGAAGTTCTAGTGATTCATGAACAAAGTTTCTAAATTGGTTCATATATATAGAACTTCCAAGAATTTGAGTAGTGTGGTTGTCAATAATGGGTAGAATTGGTGAATGTTACACGTGTGTAAAGTGATCACTTAAACCAGCCTATGACAGTCGTAAGCCCCGTAAATGCCCAGACTTCCATATTCTTCTTCATCTTTGATGAGATGTCAAAAAATAATATGAAAATGTTACGTTTTCGTAGGAGTACATTAATTATTCTTAATTGAAGGTTATCAATTTTGTGGACATTTTTTTAAAAATCCATAATACATCGTTCGTCAGTAAAGTGCTTATGGTCAAATAAATATCAATTAAAATACTTTGATTCGATGTCCCTTAAAATATGTATGTAATTTCTCATTCATTTCTGTCTGTACACGTTTTTACACTTTATGAACATGTGCTTATAGAAGATCGTTATTTTTATGATTTTTAGTGATGTCAAAATATCATGTAACACTTCACTATCGTATAAAATATATAATACAGTATAATAAATAAAAACACTTAATGGGACCATTCCCCCTTATTTTAATTCTTCTCCGTCTTAATCCTCATTTCTGAGGGTTGTGACCCTTGCAGAAGCAATGACTCTTCTCCAGTTATCCCTTGACTGCGCTGCACGTAGCGCTCCAACCACTGAGGTGCCTGCTGCTGCCTTAATTTGATCGGTCCATCGTGTGGGGGATCTTCCTCTCCCTCTCTTTCCCTCCAGGCTACCGATCACAACTAGGCGTTCCAGGCTATCCTCGTTGCCACGCGCAACGTGTCCAAAGAACTGGAGAATCCGTCGGGTACAGATATTGGCCAGAGACAAGCCACCCAAGCGTAGTTCCTGGCGAATGGACTCATTGGTGCGTCTAGCTGTCCATGGAATTCGGAGCATGCGCCTCCAACACCACATTTCGAAGGCATCAATTTTTCTCCTTTCTGCTGCTTTTATAGTCCATGTTTCAGCAGCATAGAGAAAAATGGAGTGGACCAAGCTCCTGACAAGCTTCATCTTGGTGTTGTTACTCACACCCCGGTCTTTCCAAATTTTGTCTAGCTTAGACATGGCACTTTTGGCGATGGCGATACGACGTCTAATCTCTCCTTCACAAGTTCCTTCATTGCTGATTTGAGATCCAAGGAACTGGAACTCGTTTATTATCTCTAAACCTTCCAGTGAGTTCCCGAGATCACCAAACTTCTTAGATCGATCTATGATCATGATCTTGGTCTTGCTTTGGTTAATCTCTAGTCCCAGTGCCTTGCTCTCAATCTCTACTCGTTTAAGGAGATCTACCATCTCTTTTGGGTCTTTGGCCAGAAGTGTTGTGTCGTCCGCATATCGTATATTGGACAGCTTTACGCCACCAATGGACACTCCTCCATTCCATTCGTAGAGAGCCCTGCGCATGATGTATTCCCCATAGATGTTAAACAGGTCAGGGGAGAGTATGCATCCCTGTCTTACACCTTTCTCAGTGGGGAAGCTTGCAGTGTTTATGCCATTGATTCTTACGATTGCCTTACTTTGGGCATAAAGTCCATGGATGAGTTTTATCAAATGGGATGGGACTCCCATCTCCATGAGTACTTTCCACAGATGTTCCCACTTCACGCAGTCGAAAGCTTTTTTGTAATCGATAAAGCATAAAACTGTTGGCGTCAGGAACTCTCGGCTTTTTTCGATCACTTGGCGGATGTTGAGGATCTGCTCTCTTGTTCCTCTTCCTTTCACAAAACCAGCTTGTTCCTTTGGTATTTGCCATCCAATGTAACTGTGTAATCGTGCTTTTAGAACATATAGCATTATCTTGCTGGTGTGAGAGATAAGTGCTATTGTCCTATAGTTTTCACACTTTTTGGATGAGCCTTTTTTGTGAAGAGGAATGAAAACAGATTCAGCCCATTCCTGAGGCCATGTTCCCGTTCTCCATATGAGGTTGCAGAGATCCAACACTGTTTTTATGCCCTTATCCCCTAGTTCTTTTAGAAGCTCGGCCTGTATGTAGTCATTGCCGGGGGACTTGTTGCATTTTAGTTTTTTCAGTGCATTTCGAATCTCTTCTTCCAAAATGTCGGGTTCCATGGTTTGATTCTCAAAGGAAGGACTTCCTGCTGTTGAGGTCTCGGCATATAGTCCGGAGCAGTAACCTCGCCATCTCTCCAAGACGCTGCCAATGTCCGTCAGAACGCTTCCATTTTGGTCCTCTATTGCCCATGTCTGAGGTTTGAAGGCACGGGTTAAGAGTTTGACCTTTTGGAAAAGATCCTTTGTAGTGACGCTATTCGCTTTATCTTCTATCTCAGCACAGATATCCGAAATTTGTTTATTTTTGTCTCGTCGGCAATGTCTTTGTATATCTTTATTGAGCCTAGAGTATTCTTGTTTCGCTTCTGCAGATGAGGTTCCTTTTACTCTCATCGCTTTTCGCTTTGATATCATATCCCATGTGGGGTCTGATATCCAAGATTTCCTCTTTTCATTTCTCGGCTCCTGATATTTCATTGCAGTCTTGACAATTTTCTCTTTGAGACTGTTCCAACGCTGTTCGACATTTTCTGAGGAGTTTACGTTGAAATCAGCGTCTTGTTTCCTGATATCTGTGCCAAAACATTTAATTGCTGGCTCATTGAGGTTTAAAGTTTTAAACTTATCCCTTTTTATAATTTTGAACTTGGCTCTGATTTGTGCAATCAGCAGATTATGATCAGAGCCGCAATCTGCCCCAGGATAAGTTTTAACATTACTTACCGATGACCTCCAGCGGCTATTTATCATGATGTAATCAATCTGGTTGCGACATCTATCACCCGGTGATATCCATGTGTATAGGCGTCTGATGTGCTGTTTAAACCAAGTATTCATGATTGTCATTTTTTCTTCAATAGCAAATTGGATCAAACGTTCACCTCTATCATTTTGGGTGCCAATTCCATAATGGCCAACTGCACCTTCGAGGTAACTGTTTGATCCAACTTTTGCATTGAGATCACCAATAACCATTGTTATTTCTTTATTGGGTATTTGAGCCAGCGTTTCTTTGAGAGCAGAATAGAAAAGATCAATAAGTTCATCTGGAGCATCGGCAGTCGGTGCATACACTTGTACAATATTCATTTTGCAGGGTTGAGTGTTCAGTTTGATGTGGATCATTCTGTCATTAATGGGGTTATATCCTATGACAGACTTACTTAACTGAGATGTTAAAATTACCGCTACCCCACTAAATGTTGCATTTGCATTGCCTGAGAAGTATATTGTATTACCGTTTGCTGTTGTTAAGTGTCCATTTTCGGTCCAATGTGTTTCTGAGACTCCTAATATGTGTATGTTATGGTTGGTCATTTCTTTTTCTAGAATATCCGTCTTTCCTGGCAGGCGTAATCCTCTGACATTCCAGGTGCCAACTCTGTGTGTATTACGCACGGATATTCTTGTATTGGAATTAGCTTCACCAGTCGCACATTTCCCACATGGTGCCTGGTGCGTCACACCGATGTGCCCGGTCACCGATTTCCCACCTTGGGGCCCGGACCCCCAGAGGCGCCGGGTGTCAACCGGATCGCTCGACGGCCTTCCTATTTGTTTGCTTGCTTTCATTGGGTTGTCTTGGGAAAGTAGTGCAGTGGTTTCCCGTTGCCTTCTGCACCGCAGTACTCCAGTCGTTGAGGCTGTTGCAGCTGCGCCTGGAGTAATCTGTTGGGCAACCGTTCTGGCATCCATTGCCTCCGCTCGCTTCCAGTTCTGATGGGTACTGCTGCCCTCCATCAGTGCAGTAGCCCAGCTAACTCGGGCTGTGGATGCCGGCTGTCCAGTTTCCTGGCAGCCATCATCCTTAGGTACACGGCCTGCACCGGGACCATCCAGGGAGCTCTTCGCCAGTTCAGTACTGATGTGAGCCCTCCAGACCCCCGTCTCCCGTCTGTTCACCTACCCAGGCTTCCAAAGGGGTTGGTTACCGCAATCTCTTCCTGAGTTGCTAGGTTTAACAGGGTTCACCACGGGTAGGTGGGAGTGGAGTTGATGCAGAGAGGCTAGTATGTACACAACTTGTATAGTTACATTGTATTGCGCATCTGCATCCACGAACCCCAATTTTAATATTAATATACTAATTTACTTCACTATTACTAGTAATATACTATTACTATTTATATATTTTTTAGTCTAAGTTGTATTTTATTATTAAAGAACACATAAAAATTAATATTGTCACAATTGTTTTGCCCAGTTATGCCAATACGTTATTGTATTTTCAAACGAACGTGTCTTTTTTTTTACCTGACTTATACTTTGCAGATGCGATTGCTGAGTTCATATCATTTAGTCGTATTACAAATAATCGTTTAACATATTTAACGAAACCATCATAGCATGTCTTTTTCGGTATTTTAACGAAACCAACATAAGTATCTGCTAATAATATAAATTATATTTAACAGACGTAATATTTAAATCCTGGGATATTAACATCTGTTGTTAATATCCCAGGCAACAAAAAATACACGAAACCGCAATGTTTTTATCACTCAATTACATCTTATACTCCATTATTGAGTGTATCATTAGCTCTACTGTTTACTTTATTTATTCGCTTTACAAAAAACGGGCATATTTCCTATGTCACTGTGTAATTTAGTGTGGGCACTAAGTCCTGCCATCTTTACCTAGGGTATGACTCCACACCCCAACAACACCAAAAAATTCCGTATAAAAATATGTGGCAGTGAGGCGGACTATAATGAAACACCTCGGATCTTCCTAAATGTTTATTCTCAAAGATTTGGTACGGTGGCTAGTAACTCAGTCAGGATGACCACTAGAATAACGATCAGGGACTATAAACTCCTAGTCTCTACCAGCCTTTTATTTTATTATTATTTACCGGCCAAAAAACAAGACTACATCGTCTTATAATTTGTGGAAAACTCTCTTTTACTACATACTAGTTTACTCTTTAGTAGGTAAAGGCTGATGAAAAACTTCATCATAATAAAACTGCTTGTGGAGCACAAAAAAAATACAATATTTTTATTTGGCAGATTTAAATATACGCCTTATGGATATCACCATTTATATAATGCCACTAAATCATAGGGACGGTTTATGGTTCCGTTGTTAGTGTGACTTTGTTGGTCTATTCTATTTTGGCACCTCTAGTCTCGTATTTATCTTACTTTTTTTAAATATTAAATTAAAATATAAACGTTTAGCATATTAAGTACAATTAAACATAGCATTTATTTTGTGCTTCAAAATTAGTTTAGTTTGACTTCAGGCATTTTGTGATATCTACACTAACAAAAGACAAAGCCTTTACGTTAGTATTAAAATATATCAAAGAAATTATTCAATTTTTTATCTTAGAAATCCACAATTTTACAGAAAACACTAAATAAATTTTACATTTTAGATAATTGTATCACATAAATATTTTATATCATTCAAATTGAAGCAAAAGAGTATTGAGTCTACGTTTTATTTTTATTATTTGCTAGGCTATATGCAATTCATTTTATGTCAAACCGCATAGATAACTAAATTTCGCATGAGATGTCAGGAATTATTCGTCGCTGGAAGACCTATAGCTGTACACCGCTGCTGTTAGCCCAATCAACAATGGTAAATATAATAAAATAAAAAATAAATAAAAAACTAAACGAGTCCACCGCCTTGTCATTAGGTTGATGGATGAATTGTAACCGATGTGATGTAAAAGGGGACACACATTGACGTTAACAGATATTTTAAAAATCATAGGTATTATTCACAAAGCATAGTAAAAAGCGCTATTTATTTTTTTTATAACACTCCGTGACATGACAGCGGTAAGTTATACTTAAGAGTAGGTGATGACATGTATTACATAGGTAGTTATACAAATATCAAAATTATTTAACGATTTCGTCTTTATTAAAAAAAAACGTTTTACGAAATTTATATCTTGAATAAAAGCATTTATATTGTTTTACTGTAAAATAGATGTAAACATAAATATTTTATTCTGCATAAATGTAATGTCTGTAATTTATAATAAGTTATATTAGTGACTTATTTTTATTATTGTTTTTAATTAATGTTTTATCACTCGCTTAATACGAGAGTAAAGTTTCTAATTGGTAAGTTTTTATAACATAAATGTGGAATTGTTTAATTGGCTATTTTTAACATAACTATTTTTTGTTAATGTAATAATGTAATGTTTATTATTGTTAATGTAACTATTGTTTATTATATCTTTTTTTATATGTAAGCTGTACAATTCCCGAATAAATAAAATAAAAATTCAAAATAAATAAAAGATCTCCTTCGTGGGCTATAATTTGTGATAATTTGAAGATGTAGTGTGTATATGAGTTTATCGTCATTTTAATGGAATTGGGAATCGATCCAGGGACCTTATGCACGCCATTACAACAAGCTGACCACGTTTTTCGAAAACGAACAAAATTGTTATGCTTTACAATGCATTTAATAATACGCATATTATTTTTTTTTTCAAATTAAACGCATCATTGAAAATTTATGTAATGTATGTGAGTAACGGGTGGCCAGCGATAGGTCAAAATAAATTGAATCCCGAAATTCTGAAAAGGTTCTATCAACCCTTTACTGAAGGCATGTGACTCAAAACAGTGTATGTACTATATTTGATAGAAATTCAATCATCGAAAGGTAACAATGACTAAAATATAGTTGGGATGTTTGTAATTAACCCTTATCATAATTCTTGCAAGGTCCCAAATAATGTAAAAACAAATACAAAATTTAAAATGTCAAATGACAATTTTTGTACTTTTTTACTGGTTAAACATAGTCGCAATAACCTTTTTATCATAGCATTCATTGTATTTTATTTTGTGCCCATGCATAAACCCATTATGCCTTTGTGGGATTTTATTAGTTTTGTTTTAAACATATATGTTATATGTACCATAAAGTTATGACAAACAACATGTAAACAAAAAAATTGATCAATTAAATATACATTGACGTCAGTTTTCAGGAAATTTTTAAGAAACCCAAGCATTTTTTACGTTGTAGTCAGAATCAGGAGGTCAGAGTCAGAGGTCAGAATCAGCGCGTCTATCTTTTTACTTCAGAATTAATTTTTGTCATTTAAACATGTGTTTTAAAATTTGGAAAAACTCGATTAACATAATCCAGAACGCACCACTCACAAAAATATCTTATACAGCCTCTGCACACTTTATCGGGATTAGCTGCTTCGCTATCCTTAACAACAAAATTATTAATGTATTATGATACATACATATCGTAGTCGTACAGGATTAAGTAACCAACTAACAAAACGTAAAATGTTCAGGAGGGTCATTTAAGTCACTTTTGCTTGGCAAGAAAATAAGCATCAATGCAGTTAGTCATTTTTAACAAGTCAATATATTATACTTCCAAGTTTAAAATCCTTTGGGTTTTTTTCAGGGCAATATTAAGCTTGTAAGATATCAAATAGTCAATGATCACGTTTTTGTAAAAAAAAAATGCATTTGGTCACTTCGTCACTTTCTCCTGTATGACTACGATATGTTATCATCAAAATTGTACATTTAAACAAAAATATTTGTCAGAATATATAAAATAGTAAATATTTTAAGGTAACAAAACTTTTTGGCTATGCAAAATGATTAAAATCGTCGATCACCAATCTATTATCTATCATAAAATATATTAAATACTTTCCACAACTACTTTTATTAAGCGCGTGTCCTAAAAACCATATCGGGCGAATAAGTGAAAAAAAAATCTCAAATATTCCACAAAAATATCACTTACTCGTACATTCATGTCCATATTAATAATATAATTTCATAATTTAGTGGTCAGCACGTTTGGCTACCGCGTTGCAGATCCTGGGTTTAATTCGGGGATTAAAATCTGTGTAAGGGATTTTTTACACTATAATTTTTTATAATGTTACTCTGGACTGGTACCTGAAATGCAGGGTCACTTTTCTTTCGTGCATTTGATGATCAAGATAACACTGATTCTATACGATGCAATGCCCTATGCACCATTGGGTGTAAGTAAAGATTAGAAAAAGAATATCCTTTTTCTACATACATAAATGTTCTTATCTGTAAATGTGGATTTAAATTAAAACCTGTAAAAGGTGTAGGCAGTGTTTATGCAATATGTTTTAAATTATGTTAGGTAATAATAATAATATGATGTTTACTGCGTTTTTCACTCAAGCCCGTTCGGTAAATGGTTGACCCACCAAATTAGTTTCATCTCGGTGCCATAAACATCAATGGTTTATTAATATCACAGGTCAGAGGACCAGCTGGTCGATGGGACAGGCGGGCAACCCTTTCGGAAAGTGAAACCGTCTCTAAATTTAATGCTAGAGATAACGATAGAAAAAAAAGTAACGCACCGTCAAACAACGCCAGTCTTTTTTCCCTTCAATGTATAAAAGCTTTTCTTTATATTATACATAATGAGCCGGAGGTATTAATTTAGAAAAGACTAGTTTTGAGCCTGTGATAGTGCTGTAGGCTTCGGACTTAAGGGTGTCTTCTTCTTCTTTTTCTTCAAACCCGTATCCGCCCCCGATGGTGCATAGGGCACTGCATCATATAAAAACGATGTTATCTTTATCGTTAACGTTATTTACACATGAAGGAAAGGTGATTAGTTCTCCGCTTCAGGTACTAGTCCAGGGAAATATTGAATAAATATTAGAGTAAAAAAATCACTCATATTTATTTGATCCCCCTCTGTGAATCGAACCCGGGACCTCCAGTACGTTAGCCGTGCGTGCTGACTATTATAATCGGGTTTAAGTGTGTACTCGCAAACATAAGATTCAGTACGCAACCGGCTGCGCGAGGAGCCACACGTGTATCGCGAATATTTTTTTTTAAATATACATATATTGAAAAAATATTTTTTGAATTTTTTTAACTCCTCACTTTTCAATAACTCTTTTCTTTTCCAAACCATATACATGTTTGAAATAAATACTTAATTTTTCATTACATTAACAGTGGTTTAAGCAAAACATTCAATCATGTCAAATGTTACCTGGGATTGAAGAAAATTAAGTTTTCGTTTAATCTGAAAGCCCTTGGTTCGATCCCTACTCTTCCATATTTTGATTTTCAAATTTACAGTTCATTAATCACTTGTAGATAAATGAGCTGTGAATATTTTATGTATTCTGTATCAATGGGGAAAACATGGACGAAAATACATCATAAGCGAGTTATGTCTGGATACACCGATTGAAATTATATTTTGTGTTGATATTTTAAAACGTCAACTTTTTTACTTAAATTTCATTAGACTCTATTTATTATGTATTCCTTTAAAGATTTAATTCATTCAAATTAAAAAAAGGTTTTAAAGCTAATTCTATAGAACAGGTTTTTAGACAATTACTCCCTACAACACATTTCATTTTTCAATTCTCGAGGCGGATGAATTCGACATCGTATTTAACTTAATCCTTATTTCTTTGTTAAACTACTTTAATCACCAACTCAAATTAATATGAATTTTATAAAAAATACCGATTTCCAAATCAATTTTAAATAACCTATCATTTTGTTCACTCGTGAGCAAAAGTTTCATTTTAAACTAAACACTGGTTTCGGTGATAATAATTATAGTACAATAATATTTAGCAATTTTAATATTTTTTGCCACATGCACATATGAATGTCTAAAGAATGCAAAACATTTTTTCCTATTATTACCACACCTCTTCCTGCAGGCGTACATACACTGTACCGTTTGCAGATAGAATGGAACACCAATCTTTTTTTGTAATAAGTATTTTTATTTGTAAACAAAGTATCAATTAACATATCGCCCACTCCATTCAACAACGTCATATATCAAAATTTGTCAATTTTCAGTTGTGCATGTTTTCGGAATGCCCAGAAAATGTACTATATCCCGGCATATTTTAAACATAATATTTACTCGCTATACGGCAGTAAGTGTTGTTTTTGCATTTTGAAGAAAGGGTATTGTTTAATAATTTTTTTATAAATTTACTCTTTTTTAGTTTTTTCTCCATATTTTTCATATGGAGAAAAAACCTTCGGGTTTTACCTAAAATGATCTGTTGCACAGTAAAAAGTTCAAAAAGTAGCTTGATATTTATTTTTAATACATTTTATTATATTCTTAAACTTTATATGACGTTGTTGAAAGGAGTGAGCGATATATCGCTCACTCCTTTCAAGAACGTCATAAATCAAAAAACTTAATTTTTCAGGAGAACGTTTTTAAAGTTTAAAAATATAATACAATGTATCTCCATTTGAGAAATATTTAATATATTAAAAAAAATAATTAAACAATACATTTTCTTCAAAATGCAAAAACAATACTTTCTGCCTTGTAGCGGGTAAATATTAAGTTAAAAATATGCTTCTTTTGCTGGAATATAGTACATTTTCTGGGCATTCCGAAAACATACACAACTCAAAATTTACGATTTTTTATTTATGATGTTCTTAAATGGAGTGAGCGATATATGTATCTAATCTTAAGTAAAATATTAAATAATAAACATATTCATCAGCTGGAGGGGTTTGAGATGTAGTGCTACAGGCGCATGTTTGGGATTCATTTGATGAAATATGTAGAGGACAACAGGGGTTTATGTAGAGCTGGGGAGTCTAGATGCTTACTAAATAAAGTGACCCAATAGATAGGTCATAATATAAAACACTGAGGTCTGCTTCTTACGATTATGGAAAATCTGCAGAATACAAAAACTACAGAGAACGAAGCCGCTTAATCTACATGGGCCAAATCATCTCCGGCATGCGTTGTAACTGATATGCCGAGTTAAAGAGACAAGCGGAGGATAAAGTCGGGTGGTAACTGACCATGAAAAAAAACGAGCCAATCATCACAAAGATTGTAACCCACGAAGAATAAGAATCGGAAATCAACTTTGCGTGCGATAGCCAAATGTATCTACCACTTTACCACAGAGACAGATAAGTATTTGCCACTGTATCTTAATTTCTCGTGAGCTTTTAATGGTATTCTTCATTTCATCCACACGCACCTACCCTTATCGTTACGCAACAAACGAGCTTATCATACCTGTCCTGTATCGAGCTTGTCACCAAATAAATTCACCAAATTAAATTACACGCGGTCCGTTTCTTAAATTCAACTTTCTCCTTACTGAATATGTATAACAAATACGGATAATTCGTACTCCTTCAAAACCGACTGGCCCATAATTCGTGGTATCCATAAAAAGAATTCCTTGATTATTAATATATTATTAGATTAAAACCAATATTTTTGGCTTTTCCACTTTATTTTTATTTGACCAGCGACCGACTGGTGTCTGATGATGTCGGTAACGACGAAACCCGGTCGCTGGTCAAATAAAAATAAAGTGGAAAAGCTAAAAATATTAGTTTTAATCTAATAATATATTAAAAATGCAATTCCATCACGAAGTGTCAGTGGATAATATAAATCCTTGATTATTATTTTGTTTTTTAGTTTGCAAAGTATATGTTAAGTATGTAATACTTTTAAAACAGTTTTATAAAATTGTGATCTTTTTGTATTTCATCAATAAAATACTTATATAATACTTATATAAATATCATTCAAAAATCCTAAAATATAATACAATAAAGTACCAATAAAATATTATAAACTTACTAAAATTATATATATAGCAGGCATAAAAAAATTCAACAGCTCCTTTTAGAAATAAAAAAAAAACTCAAAAAATAAACTTAACGAACACTATAAACATACACAGACTATTCAACAAAAAATCTAAACAAGATCTAAAACAATCTCTCCAATAATATACAATCACAAAAAATCACAATAGTTTTTTTTTGGGAAGGTACCGCATAAAAATATATGCACCTTAGTAATATTATTTAGATATAATATAATTAAAATTGTAAAAAAATGTACACTGTGTTTCTAATAAAATTAAAATAAATGTAAGGCACTCTTGGGGTGATTTTTCACTAAAACGGTGCTTTATAAATGGACTAATATCATCATTACTCCTTTTTGATGTATGATAATAGATATAACTGAGTAACCAATGACCGCACAAAATAATTCTACCCTTTTTCCATTGCAATTTTTCACTTATTTTTTGTACAGGGTGTACTTGAAAATAATTGGAATGAAAGCTCGGTATACAGTGATAATGAAGGCATGTTAATTGCAATACGAAAAGCAGAATCTTAATTAAATAAGCTTTATCTTTCAGCGAATTAATTCTGAATATGTGGCCAGAATCTAAAGATAATACACTATTCGTCCAAATTTCCAAATTTCTTTGATCACAAATTTGGTTTTCACCTAATTATTTATAATTGCATCTTAACATCTCGAAGCTAACTCAACTCAACCATAATTGGTGCTGAGAACTCACATGTCAAAGAACGTATCAATTAAAATATGTAAATACTCTTTTAATTTTAATTTTATTGAAAGTTTTTTTTTCGTGTAGGGTGGTTGTCAATTATGAATTGAATGGTGAGTCATGGACGTGTCTAAAGTGATCACTTAAACCAGCCTATGAATGGTCGTACACCCTGTCAATATTTAGGTTTTCAAGACTGGCAACATTATGTTATAATACATAATTATAAAAATGTTTATTATTTTAAGCTATACTTAATAATAACTTAAGCCGACATTACTAAAATAACTAAAATATTTTTTTTTTACCAAAACATACAAATTATACTCGTATATATATATATATATATATATATATTATATATATATATATATATATATATATATATATATATATATATATATATATATATATATATATATATATATATATATATATATATATATTGTATATATATATATATATATATATATATATATATATATATATATATATATATATATATATATATATATATATATATATATATATATATGTAAATTAAAAGAACTTAATCGAATCTTAATGTTACATGTCTTACAAGATAAAATTAATAATATTACATAGTGTAAACAGTAGTGTTGAAGTAAAAAAATTATTTACCTCAGCCAGTCACTCGATTGCACACCGAAAGGACTTTAAAATGGTAATTTTATGCCGAGAATTCACTCCAGTTCTGAACATTTCCTACCAGAGTGGGTGTTGTCATTGCAAATGCAATTTTTATGACGTCAATAAATTTCCCGCGATGGCAACGTTACCAGCACGACTTCGGCCATTAAATATTTTGTTATTGGAACGTAAAATGAAGGTGACGTAACCTAAAAATGAAACAAATTCATTTTTAAAAGTGATATCAAAATCATCACAGTCTTTGATCTACCGATGTCCTATATTTAAACTTCTCATGTATGTATATAAAAAAAATATATAAAACCCTTATCCGCACCCCAATGGTGCATAGGGTACTGCTTTATATAAACGCAGTGTAATCTTGATCGTCTACACATGAAGGAAAGGTGATCAGCTTTCCGCTTCAGGACCAGTCCAGGGTAGTATGTGATAAATATTACAGTGAAAAAAATCACTTAAATTTATTTGACCCCCCTGGGAATCGAACCCGGGACCTCCAGAACGGTAGCCGAGCGTGCTGACCATTACACTACGGAGGCGAACGTATACAATATGTATGTATACAACGTATGTACTCTGTAACTCTGTAACTCATGTATGTATACAACGCAAAAATTGTAAAAATCATAAAAATTCGCATGAGATCTCGTGTGTTTTTATATTTATTAGTTGCCTTAACAGGATTTACAGCATATTTAGTTAATATAGCTTAAAAATGATAGTGGATCTGTAAAGTCCATAATAAATCAATGAGGTTGATCCCTTAAGAGGTCTCGTGGTTAGCGCTGTGTATTCTGAATAGAGTTTGTGGGTTCGAACCCACTGTAACAAAACATGATTTCAATTTCTAATAACCAGGCTGCTTAAGTCTACATAATTAGTATGACATTGAAATATTTAAAAAAAATCTAGTACGAGTAATGCATTAATCAAAAGTGTTAAATCGATATTAAAAATATAACTTTAAGTTCCGAAACCACACCCCAATGGTGCATAGGGCACTGCATCATATAAACGCAGTATTATCATGATCATTTACACATGAAGGAAAGGTGATCAGCCCTCCCCTTCAGGTACCAGTCAAGGGTAATATTGAATAAATATTTTTTTAAATTCATAACTTATTACAGTCAAACAACTATAAGCTAAAGCTCACATTTACATTTAAGTTTTACCCTCACATATCACAAGAAAGCATCTCTCATGAAAGCACACAAATCACAATTAACACACTTTACAGAAACGTACATGGAATCAAAAGATTCAAAACACAGAAACACATCAAGCAAAACCTAACGCATACCTCTTTTGCTCAAAAGAACTTTGAATATTATGCAATTTAGTTGTAAAATCTGCATTCATTATCCATATTTTTTTATTAACATAAATTGTATACATTCATTTAAATCACAATTTTAAACAATTTTTTTGGACCGACAAGACACACATCTTGTGTGTCTTGTCGGTGAAATTCTTTTTGAATACGTTTTTTATCATTTTTAACTATTTTAACCTTATATACACACAAAAAAGAGAATAATTAAGGATATAAACATTTTACAATTTTCATAAAATAAACTCTTGATCATTCATTCACCCATTCCTTTATTTTGCCTTTGTTCCATATTTTATTTTGACCTATAACATAATATATTCTATTAATAACGAATCCACAAAAAGTCGTTAAATAAATAAGGAGATATTTCTTTTGATTTACAATAAAAACCATGTATTACAAAAAAATATGTAAAAACATATTCGTTGATTAATTTTTTTTATAGTATGTACACAAAATACTTTTATTGCGAAAAGGGATGTCGAAATTTTATATGGATAATTTCACAACGGAACTTTGTTTTAAATTCAGGTTTGATGATTTTTAATGAATTCAAAAACATTTTTATGTGTACTTTACGAAGGGACAGTAGGACAATTTAAATATTTTTGTCGTTAACCTTTTAACGTATTTGTATAACTGCGTCGTTGGCCTAGTAACAATTGAATTAATTAATAAATCACCTGCTTAAATTTGTACATACAAAAGAGCATAATTAAAAACCTCTAATACATATTACAACAGTTTCATGATGTCGGTAACAACGGAACCCGGTCGCTGGTCAAGTAAAATCAAAATGGAAAAAGCTTTATGGATGACAAAAATAATTATTACGTTTTTTATTAATATCTCGTGTAGTTAAACCTAATTGTTAACTCAAAATAGGTTCGAATTAGATATACGAATTATTTATAATACAAACATTGAAAATATAAAAAAAAGTATTCTTATTTTGTACTCCGCATGCCTCCTGAGAGCTTTAATCGAGCTTGCTTCTTTTACAAGTCATAAGGTTCGCGCCGCCCAGGACGACCACTGCTGAACTTTGATCTGACTTAGGAGGATGCAAGGGATCTGGCAGCCGACAAAAAAGCCTGGAGACAGTTTGTGGACTCCATATGCTCCACCTAGGGAGCGGATATGGGGAAATTTCGAACACATATGGTAGACAGTATCGTATATTTGGAAAGTATATTTTCCAGGGTTGGAAATCTTGATAAATACATAGGTAAATAGAAAGGAAGGTGAATAGCTTACTGAAATCATCTTTAGCAAAAAAACCTATTGATTCTTAATTTAAATTGAATTCAGTATTGTAAATACAATTTTTCTTAAAACCATTATGACTTTGTTTCGATGTATTCTGCGTCATTTTCAAGAATCGGATGTGAAGCTAAATCAAAATGTAAGAGATTTGTCTTTGGGATGTTAAAAGATGAAGAGGGGGTAGGAGCTGTTTCTTATCCTTAAACCAGCCAACAGTTTTGACTTCTAATGTCACTAGATATAATTCAGAAAAATCTATAAGAAATAAGACTTTACAAAGGTAAAAAAAAATATTTTGTGCTCTTGACGCAATTTGAATGTAATAATCTTTATGAGAATTGGTTTGTATGAGCAAAAAGTAAGAAGGTATGTACCATGAAAAACGACAAATTATAGTCAGTTTCGATTTGCCTTGAGAACAACAGCAAAAAACCCATCTCTTTGTACATTTAAAATGTATGCAGTTAACAGATACATAAGTGGATATTCCAGCAATAAAAGCTCCTAGCAAAAAGTTCAAAGCTTTCCGCTAGGGACTCGGGCTGAATTATTGTTAACCGGAGAAAGACAATGACCATTTGTCTTGAAAGACGGACAACCGAAGACAAACACAGCTCAGCCTCAGACTGACACGAGTCATTAATCCAACATGAACCTAACCTAAATAAAGCAGAAAATTAAAATAATATTCCACTTTAAAAGTGTAAACGCTTGAGTGCAAAGTAAGTGTTACCGGTGCGGTCAAAGTGAGTCATTATTAATTTTTAGTTATTTTAAAAATGTACTTTGGTATTTATGATTCTGAACAAAAATTCTTTTCGGCATTTCATTCAATATTTTATCCACTTATGACGATGATATACGCAATAGCGGTCGGTGACATTTTGTAGAAGGGATGCTGGACATGAAATGTTTATACTCGTACTTACTACGTACTAGATATCAAATATGCACATCTAGACGCCATCTCCATAAATCCATAAATCAATAATTACAGATACAAAACATGAATAATTCATTTTTATATATTTAAATTATGAAGTAATTCGCAGGTCAATAATATTCAATAACAATTTGACTTCAGTATTCAAGATCAAAAGCAGCAAACTGTCAAAGCAACTATGTTGATTATGTATCAACAAGAGTATGTGATTCTGTTCATTATACAAATTGTTATAAACGACGTTTTTTGTATGTTGGATGCTGTCATTAATATCGTATACGTATTACGTATATCCCATTTTTAAGTTTAGATCTTCTGCTAAATCCCTGTCAGGTCTTCCCAACGTTGGCAATCACTCTGGCAGAGGATTCGCGATCCTGCGTCATCCGGAACAACTCTTCTACCCCTCTTATTCTGGTCCAATCACGAATGTCTATCAATCTAAATATTATAACTAAATTACCATGTAAATTTGAGTTGAAATATAAGTACAACATTTTGAGTGTATTCAAATACTTGTTCACAAATCTGGATTATCTCCAATTATAGGAGTTATTTTTCACATTATATTTTGACATCTCATTAAAGATGATATATGTAAGAGTTTCTGATCAATGAAAAGCTTCTTTTCATCTCACCAATAGATGTCTCTAGTAAAGTTCTAGTGATTCATGAAGAAGGTTTCTAAATTGGTTCATATATAAAGAACTTCAAAAATTTGAGTAATGTGGTTTTCAATAATGGGTAGAATTGGTGAATATTTCACGTGTGTAAAGTGATCACTAGCCTATGTCGGTTGTCAGCCCCGTAAATGCCCAGACTTCCATATTCTTCTTCAGCTTCAATGAGATGTCAAAATATAATATAACTAAATAATAATCACGTGAACAAGAACATGCTTACGTGCAACATTGCGAAGATGAAACATGACATACGTGCCGTATTGCCAGCATAGAACATGCATACGTGCAACATTGCGGAAATGAAACATGACATACGTGCCGTATTGCCTGCATAGAACATGCATACGTGCAACATTGCGGGAATGAAACATGACATACGTGCCATATTGCCTGCTTAGAACATGCTTACGTGCAACATTGCGGGAATGAAACATGACATACGTACCGTATTGCCCACATAGACTATGCTTACGTGCAACATTGCGTAAATGAAGCATGATATACGTGCCGTATTGCCTGCATAGACTATGCAACATTGCGATAATGAAACATGATATACGTGCCGCAATGCCTGCATAGAACATGCTTACGTGCAATATAAACATGTTCTATATTTTGTAAACGCAGTACTGATACCTTCATGTAATTAACGATCAATATAACACTGCGTCGGTGCGATGCAGTGCCCTTTACACTATTTGTTGCAGATGAGGGACAGAATGATAAATTCACATAAGAGTCGAATTGATTGAATGCTAATGGTGGTAAAAAGTTGTCATCACTTTTCTTCAGAAAACATATCGATACTTAAATGAAATGTTAAACATCATTAAAAAATGTACCTACCTCGAGAATTGTAAATCCTTATATAAAATGAGTGGTAAAGGAAGTCATTAAGGAGAATAAAAACATTTAATCTTTGATTTCCAATCGAAACACATCACGAACAAGAGTTTTAAAGATGCTAGTTTTAATTATGAAACGAACGGATACGCTCTGACTTTTTTCTGAGCATGCCCTAACAAGGACATGTCATTATCCGTTAACTACATTTTTTACACATGGGTAATAATAATAAATCCCTTATTGCACCCCAATGGTGCATAGGGCACTGCTTCATATAAACGCAGTGTTATCTCGATCGATTACACATGAAGGAAAGGTGATCAGCCCTCCACTTCAGGTACCAGTCCAGTGTAATATTGAATAAATATTAGAGTGAAAAAATCACTCATATTTATTAAACCCCCCTGGGAATCGAACCCGGGACCTCCAGAACGGTAGCCGAGCATGCTGACCATTACACTACGGAGGCGGACACATGGGTAAAGAATTTAATAATAATATTAAATTTGGATAACTTATATGGCGCCATTTTCGTAAAATACTACCTCAAGGGCGCTTCACTGTGAATGAATTGGGGAAAATATTATGGTGGAAATGATTTAGCGAACAAATGTGCTTTTAAGTTTTTTTCTAAAGATCATCTCACTCTCACTATTTCTAACCAATGGTGGAGGAGCATTCCACGCCATCGGCCCCGCAACAGCAAATGCACGCTCGCCAAATTTAGTGCACTGGTTGCGAGCTGGTAATATTACTTTGTGATTTGCTTTTAAACGTCTTATTTTAATATTGTACTTGATAATGATAGTATGGGAATAATGGATTAACTCGAAATATTAAGGATATAAGGGATGAAGATCAGTGTAAAAAAAATGAAGGATTTTGTACTAACGAGAAGGTAAAAAATGACGGGATTTCTGAATAAAGGCAAAGGAGCTTTTGACTATATTTAATGAAAAGTTCTTAATCCTTAATTCGTATCACGATTTATTTGAAATTAGCCCAAATACGTATCTTATCTCAAGGTTTATGATAGCGGCAGTAAACTTTTAATACACAGCAAATTAATTGCTTTTCCTTTATTATAGTGCGAGGTGATTAATAAGTACACATTGTTTTTAATTGATTAATGTTTCTGTCACCTAATAAGAGGTTAATTATGACTTGCTAGAAATCCCCCCGGCATGTTTGATTACTCTTATTTTTTATTACAAACCGCAAAGAGTGATAAAAAATGCTTCAGTCGTTCCCTAAGGCTTCATATAATTTGTTACTTAAACAACTTGTACTTGAAGTTGTTTAATTATAAATACCTAGGTTATTTTTTTAAATACTATTATGTGTTGTTAATTTAAACTGTATTCTATTAGAGTAATACTATATATATATATATATATATATATATATATATATATATATATATATATATATATATATATATATATATATATATATATATATATATATATTTATATATATATATATATATATATATATATATATATATATATATATATATATATATATATATATGTATATATATATGTATACATATATATATATATATATATATATATATATATATATAAACATATATATATATATATATATATATATATATATATGTATATATATATATATATATATATATATATATATATATATATATATATATATATATATATATACATATATATATATATATATATATATATATATATATATATATATATATATACATATATATATATATATATATATATATATATATATATATATATATATATATATATACATATATATATATATATATATATATAAAAATATTTTTTTTTTTTTATTCTTCTTTTTCTTCTTCTTCTTCTTCTTCTTCTCTTCTTCTCCTTCTTGGTAGGCCTTGTGATCTGTTTTTAAGAGGGGTTTCTTCCTACTTGTAACGATTCTAACAACGACAAAAAATCTAATTGAAGCATAAATGTAACATCCGAAATTTGAACAGTGTGGTTTTGAATCACGGATAGATGGTTGAAAGAGTTTCTGCTCAATGAAAAAGCTTCTTTTATCTCACCAATAGATTTCTCTAGTAAAATTTTAGTGATTCAAGCACTATGTTTTAGAATTTGATCATACACTCGTATATAGAAGTTCCAATAATTTGAGTAGTATGGTTGTCAATCATGGGTAGAATTGGTGAATGTTACACTATGTAAATTAATCACTTACACCAGCCTATGACGGTCGTAAGCCCCGTAATTGCCCAGACCTCCATATTCTACTTCATCTATGTTGAGATGTCTGTGTATGTGTATTTATATATATAATATATATATATATATATATATATATATATATATATATATTTATATATATATATATATATATATATATATATATATATATATATATATATATATATATATATATATATATATATATATATATATATAATAATAAATAATAAAACCCTTATCCACACCCCAATGGTGCATAGGGCACTGCTTCATATAAACGCAGTGTTATCTCGATCGATTACACATGAAGGAAAGGTGATCAGCCCTCCGCTTCAGGTACCAGTCCAGTGTAATATTGAATAAATATTAGAGTGAAAAAATCACTTATATTTATTTAACCCCCCTGGGAATCGAACCCGGGACCTCCAGAACGGTAGGCGAGCATGCTGACCATTACACTACGGAGGTGGACGAATATATATATATATATATATATATATATATATGTATTATTTACAAATTTTCACAAACCGATTTTAATATTTTAATATCGATTCAATTTGTGGCAACCCTTACTTAGTAAGAATATTTATAAAAAAAAATCAATAAAAAGAGAAATATTTATGTTTTCATTATTTATAAAAAAAACTTAAATTTCATACTATTCCGTGAGCCTGAGCGGCTCATCATTAGCAATAGGTATCAAATTGTGGTAGAGTAGGCTCGAACCGAGAATCTCTGACTGAAGAGTTCACGACACTAACCACGGGACCACAACCAGACACAAAAATGTTTATTTGTTCAAAATCTATAATCTTTTAAAGTTATTAACTGACTCCTTCGAATTTTAATGCTACGTTGCATTGAATACCTGCATGTTTTTACTTGTGACAGGTATTTTTTTTGTTGAAAATATTGTTTTGACTGCATTGATAACGCCATCTATCGAACGTACGAGCAACATACGCAATACCACACATCGCTCGTGACGGATAGAAAATTTCTTGACAATAAAATATTTTTTACCAACGAGCATTGTGGAAATAAAAATATTTTAAAAATATTTTTAAACGCTGCATCTATTTGTTGTGGTACCCAATGCACCATTAAGTGAGAATAAAGGTTAAAAGGAGAAGAGAAATAAGTTTTTTAACGTATATTCGAATTATATTACACGTTGAAATGATCTTTCATTTTTTTTAAAGTCTTATGAATGTGTCCATTAGGGCCAAGCTAGCGGTTCACAACGGCGCGCCGCGGCGTTCTGGTACCGACACTAATGTATGGAAGCGAAACATTGAATAGGCAACGGAAGGATGAAAGCAGAGTGAACGCTGTTAAAATGCGCTCCCTCAGACGAGTGTGTGGAAAATCATTGTATGATAGAATTAAGAACGAAGATACAAGAAAGGAATGTCAGGCTGAACAAGGAATAGTTGAAAATATTAGGAAGAGTTCTTGACATGTGGAGCGAATGGATAGCGAGAGAATGACTAAGAAAATATATGTGGCGAATGTGAGCGGGAAAACAGAACGAGGACGACCGAAAAAGACTTGGCGCGATCAGATCAATCAGAACCTAAAATCTGGTGGTATCAAAAGTCTGCGTAATCGGAGGGCATGTATGACTAGATGTATGGATGTGAAGGAGGCGAGGAGTGTATGTCTGGACAGAAGAGTGTGGCGTTCCATGCTTTCTGCCTACCCCTGCGGGGAAACGGCGTGATGGTAGTAGTAGTAGTATTAGTTGAAATGATATACTTCAACATAAAAGGACTTTTTTCTATTTATGTTGCTGTTATAGTGTGTTACTAATAACAGATAAAATCCTGACATTATATTATTTTTTGACATCTCATCAAAGATGAAGAAGAATATGGAAGTCTGGGCATTTACGGGGCTGACGACCGTCATAGGCTGGTTTAAGTGATCACTTTACACACGTGTAACATTCACCAATTTTACCTATTATTGACAACCACACTACTCAAATTCTTGGAAGCTCTATATATGAACCAATTTTGAAACATTGTTCTTGAATCACTAGATCTTCGCTGGAGACAGCTATTGGTGAGATGAAAAGAAGCTTTTTATTTAGCAGAAACTCTTATATTAGTATGTGAGGTCCGAAACCTGGATTATAATCGCACACATGAAAAATGCCAGAAAATATCATAATAATAAAAAAATATCCTGATTTTGGAGACAGTTCATTTGGAAATTTGATCATGATGTAAATACTCCGTGTACGCTTACATAAGAGCATTTTTTATCGAGTAAATTCCTTTTCGACGCAGTAGCATTGTGTAATTCGCAGGAACGTTTTATTTCACCATCGCCAGAGTAAAAATGGCGGAGGATGAATGCGAAGACTAAATAAGGCCTCAGTGCGAAATGCATCCTGCGCAGATTCAGGCATTTGTGGCATTTTAGGGCTCGTCTGTGCGGTAATGTCCAAATGCGAGAGCCATCAATTTCTTGGAACTGTCTCGGGTGTACATGTTCCAATCGTTCAACACTTGGTTGAAATAAATCCCCCGGTTCTTTGGCAGAATCAAGTATCGCTCGATCCGTAGTTTAGCGTTAATTTGTAATCGATGCCATCATTTAGTAATTGGTGCTAATATTTCTTATTTGTATTCACAATATTTTTGTGTCGAAATTCTCGATTTTGGTCCTGTTGAGGATTTATATATATATATATATATATATATATATATATATATATATATATATATATATATATATATATATATATATATATATATATATATATATATATATATATATATATATATATATATATATATATATATATATATATATATATATATATATATATATATATATATATATATATATATATATATATATATATATATATATATAAATCCTCAACAGGACCAAAATCGAGAATTTCGACACAAAAATATTGTGAATACAAATAAGAAATATTAGCACCAATTACTAAATGATGGCATCGATTACAAATTAACGCTAAACTACGGATCGAGCGATACTTGATTCTGCCAAAGAACCGGGGGATTTATTTCAACCAAGTGTTGAACGATTGGAACATGTACACCCGAGACAGTTCCAAGAAATTGATGGCTCTCGCATTTGGACATTACCGCACAGACGAGCCCTAAAATGCCACAAATGCCTGAATCTGCGCAGGATGCATTTCGCACTGAGGCCTTATTTAGTCTTCGCATTCATCCTCCGCCATTTTTACTCTGGCGATGGTGAAATAAAACGTTCCTGCGAATTACACAATGCTACTGCGTCGAAAAGGAATTTACTCGATAAAAAATGCTCTTATGTAAGCGTACACGGAGTATTTACATCATGATCAAATTTCCAAATGAACTGTCTCCAAAATCAGGATATTTTTTTATTATTATGATATTTTCTGGCATTTTTCATGTGTGCGATTATAATCCAGGTTTCGGACCTCACATACTAATATAAGAGTTTCTGCTAAATAAAAAGCTTCTTTTCATCTCACCAATAGCTGTCTCCAGCGAAGATCTAGTGATTCAAGAACAATGTTTCAAAATTGGTTCATATATAGAGCTTCCAAGAATTTGAGTAGTGTGGTTGTCAATAATAGGTAAAATTGGTGAATGTTACACGTGTGTAAAGTGATCACTTAAACCAGCCTATGACGGTCGTCAGCCCCGTAAATGCCCAGACTTCCATATTCTTCTTCATCTTTGATGAGATGTCAAAAAATAATATAATGTCAGGATTTTATCTGTTATTAGTAACACACTATAACAGCAACATAAATAGAAAAAAGTCCTTTTATGTTGAAGTATATCATTTCAACTAATACTACTACTACTACCATCACGCCGTTTCCCCGCAGGGGTAGGCAGAAAGCATGGAACGCCACACTCTTCTGTCCAGACATACACTCCTCGCCTCCTTCACATCCATACATCTAGTCATACATGCCCTCCGATTACGCAGACTTTTGATACCACCAGATTTTAGGTTCTGATTGATCTGATCGCGCCAAGTCTTTTTCGGTCGTCCTCGTTCTGTTTTCCCGCTCACATTCGCCACATATATTTTCTTAGTCATTCTCTCGCTATCCATTCGCTCCACATGTCAAGAACTCTTCCTAATATTTTCAACTATTCCTTGTTCAGCCTGACATTCCTTTCTTGTATCTTCGTTCTTAATTCTATCATACAATGATTTTCCACACACTCGTCTGAGGGAGCGCATTTTAACAGCGTTCACTCTGCTTTCATCCTTCCGTTGCCTATTCAATGTTTCGCTTCCATACATTAGTGTCGGTACCAGAACGCCGCGGCGCGCCGTTGTGAACCGCTAGCTTGGCCCTAATGGACACATTCATAAGACTTTAAAAAAAATGAAAGATCATTTCAACGTGTAATATAATTCGAATATACGTTAAAAAACTTATTTCTCTTCTCCTTTTAACCTTTATTCTCACTTAATGGTGCATTGGGTACCACAACAAATAGATGCAGCGTTTAAAAATATTTTTAAAATATTTTTATTTCCACAATGCTCGTTGGTAAAAAATATTTTATTGTCAAGAAATTTTCTATCCGTCACGAGCGATGTGTGGTATTGCGTATGTTGCTCGTACGTTCGATAGATGGCGTTATCAATGCAGTCAAAACAATATTTTCAACAAAAAAAATACCTGTCACAAGTAAAAACATGCAGGTATTCAATGCAACGTAGCATTAAAATTCGAAGGAGTCAGTTAATAACTTTAAAAGATTATAGATTTTGAACAAATAAACATTTTTGTGTCTGGTTGTGGTCCCGTGGTTAGTGTCGTGAACTCTTCAGTCAGAGATTCTCGGTTCGAGCCTACTCTACCACAATTTGATACCTATTGCTAATGATGAGCCGCTCAGGCTCACGGAATAGTATGAAATTTAAGTTTTTTTTATAAATAATGAAAACATAAATATTTCTCTTTTTATTGATTTTTTTTTATAAATATTCTTACTAAGTAAGGGTTGCCACAAATTGAATCGATATTAAAATATTAAAATCGGTTTGTGAAAATTTGTAAATAATACATTACTTTGAAGTCGTTTTGTAGTTGTGACTTCCTGAAGGTACAGTCATTTGCACCGTGAGCGTTGAGTCGAAATTTATGCTCAATGTCTCTTCCAAGAGCCGACTTGCTGATAAGCGGCCAAATGGAGAAAGCAGCGTCGTATGGAGGTACAAAGTGGTACTATACATAATGTACATAGGTAATATCTATGTACATACTACTTTAGGTAAAGAGGGTACGTAGGTACTGCCTCCAATAAACATTAAATCCATCAACGTACATTTCCTTGACACACAAAAATATTCAGGTACTTTTTAAACTGCTAACGAAATATTTAGAAGAAATGAGAGAACCTGGATATAACGCAAATGGTTCAAGGAAAGCAAACAAAGACAAGAAGTGTTCAAAAACTGGGAAAAATAAATAAAGGAAATACCATTAACTTTTCAGACGCTGTCTTAATCATGATCCTATATGCTTCAATACGACAATTTATGTTTTATATATAGAATATAGTTCAATGCGGAAATTAACGCATTATTCGAATATGGTCCAAAATAGTCCAATATATTGTAGTTCAATACAGCAGTTAACGTTTTTATAATTTATATTTGAAGCACTAACTTTGTGATTTTTAAAGTTAACGTTTTATTCCAATATGGTTCAATGTGGTTCAATACGCAGGTAAACCTTTTATTCGAATATGGTCCAACATGGTTCAATGCGGAAGTTAACGTTTTATTCCAATATGGTCCAAAATAGGCCAATATATTATGGTTCAATACAGCAGTTAACGTTTTACTCCAATGTGGTTCAATACGCAGGTAAACGTTTTATACGAATGTGGTCCAACGTGGTTCAATGCGGAAGTTGACGTTTTATTCCAATATGTCCAAAATAGGCCTATATATTGTGGTTCAATACAGCAGTTAACGTTTTATTCCAATGTGGTTCAATACGCAGGTAAACGTTTTATTCGAATGTGGTCCAAAATGGTTCAATACGAAAATTAACGTCGAATTATCCTGCAATCTTTAGGGCTTTGCCTCCATTCTCCAGAACCGAGGCAAAACTGAATGACAGTGAAAAGATAACTCTTTAACAACGTAGTGAAGATAACTTTAACATGACTTATTTTCGGTTAAAAAACATACGATTGTTGTTTTTTTGGATATCATTAACTTTTCGTGAGTACGGACCAGTTTTAAAATGCCAAAGTAATTCGAAGTTATCTATAGTACATACTTAATGCGTTTTTATCCCACTCCAATTCTAGCCTAGGATCAACGAGAATTGAGACGAAGCCCCATACATGTAGAAGAATACGACGCAAAACATTGAGCAATGCAAGGATGAAAAATTACTTTTGTATTGATATCCACATATAATACTTAGTTTTTGTTGAAAGTCCGCCTCTGTAGTGTAATGGTCAGCACGCTCGGCTACCGTTCTAGAGGTCCCGGGTTCGATTCCCAAGGGGGGTAAAATAAATATAAGTGATTTTTTTCACTGTCATATTTATTCAATATTACCCTGGACTGGTACCTGAAGCGGAGGGCTGATCACCTTTCCTTTATGTGTAAACGATCAAGATAACACTGCGTTTATATGACGCAGTGCCCTATGCACCATTGGGGTGCGGATAAGGGTTTTATTAGTATTTAATTATTGTTGAAACAAATCTATGTTTTAAGCACGCAAAACAAGAAATGCAATCGCGGGGATTTTTATACCGAAATATTGATAAGATTAAACAACGATAATCTAAATTAATCATACGCTACATTCAGAGACAAAATAATTCAAAATTTTCTGATAATTAACTGACACTCGTTCTCAAATGCCGTAGTTTTTGTAATTGTATGCTTTTAAAATTCACTTAAAAAACCATCATGCCCCGAAAACTTAAACACGTTCTCAAGAAACGCATATATAATTGGCATTTTACTATTACATAAATTGGATAATTCGCAAATTGCACATTTCAAAAGGAATACATTGGACAAGATGGAGTGAATTCGAAAAAAAACATAAAAGTTTTTTTTTTCTTCTACCGACTTTTTAATTAAGTGTGCCAGATAATGCATAATCTGGAGCAATATCTTTATGATAAATATCACTGTTATCTGATTTAAATCATGCATCATATCATATTAAATATCACATTGAAAAAAAACATATTCACGTTTGCTGTAGTGTATTATACATAAGGCACAGTATTCGTTAACTCGCAACATATTTTTTTCTAAATCAAGGTAAAATTTTACGTAATTGATCTTTTTATTAAAACACCGCTTTTGGATGGCAAAAATAAGTTTTTCTTTGAAATAATTATATGATTTTAAAAAGAGTTCATGAAAGATAACAAGTTAAATAATATGAAAATATTTTTTCTATACATATTCTAAAAAACAAAAGAATATCCAGTATAATTTTTAAAAAATCGGGCATGGACACATGTGCAACCCTGAACGGATTCGGATTTAAACGCTCGAGACAAGATCGAGATCTCAACCTTAACTATGATTAATTCAATCTCTCTACTTTTTCTATTTCATTCAATTAATTTTGTGGTAATTTTCTCGGGAGCAAAAAACATTTTAATATGCTATCATTAAACATTACGAGTTTAATTAAAAATCTATAAAGTCTCCAGTGACATTGATCTAGAATAATGTTCTCGCGTTTAAGAACCGAAAACACCGTAAGTCCTTGTATAATTTCATTCATATGTAAATGAACTTCAAGCTTCTTAGAATGTCAAGTGAATAATAAATCTGATAAGGCTTATACCTGTTTTATAGTAAATACTGTTTTTTTCTTGTCATAAAAGACTTCCTAAATTTATTGATTTTTTTCAATGTATGCGTTGTGCTTTTGAAAGTTATTTAAAATCCGTTTTTTTAAACTTTAATGTGCATATCCAATTTATTACGCTTTGATTTTACTCGTAATAAATCAACAAAATAATGGACTACCTATTGAAAAAATTTTTTAAAAAGACTTGTATGGAAAAAAATGCAATGTACCAACTATGATTTTGAAAGTTATTAAAAATCATCTTTCTAAACATAATTAATTGCGCTATCGTTTACACTAGTTAGAAATTGATTGACAACAAAATAATTTGACGCTTATTAAATAAAAATAGTCAATATTTTTTAGTTTAATGAAGAAGAAAAAAACATTTCCATTCAATGAAAATATTGCAATGTAATTGTACTATCCGCCTCCGAGGTGTTATGATTAGCGTGTTTAGCTGCCGTGCTGGAGGTTACAGGATCGATTCCCAGGGGGAAGAGGGGAAAATAAATATTAGTGATCTTAAACTTTAATATTTATTTAATTTTACCCTGGACTGGTCCCTGCAGCTCAGGAGTGATCACCTTGCCTTCATTTCTCATTTACTCGTTTACTAATTTATGTATTTTCTTTTTTGTAAATAACAAATTTCATATCATAAGTTATTCCATATACACACGAAAACACATACATACATACATACTTATACAATACATACATACATGCTTTTATAAAGGCAGGTAGATGAGGTAGAAAATGTGAGTTATAATCAAGATAACACTGCATCAATAAGATGCAGTGCCCTATGCACCATCGGGTGCGGATGAGGGTTTGACGAAGACAATTGTACTACATTATGTGAGCTACATGCAAAAATATTGCAACAGTGTTTAAAAAATTCTCATATGCATATTATATTTGACGTAGGATTTAAAAATATTTCTTTTTAAAATATATTGTAAGTACAAAAAGCTTAAGATAATATACCATAATATAAATAACATGATTCTACATACTTTAAAAAAAAAAACAGTTTAAAAAATCATTTACTGTCTCGTTTCATTAATCTCACTAAGGGTAATTTGAACTATAATACATTGATAATATAAATGTATCTTCCATACAATGTAAATTTTTCAATCCTTTTCGTGGATACAATTTTAAATACCATAAAAACACGTGTAGCATCTGATCTGATCATTTTTCTAAAGAAGCGAAAAATGTTATACCAGTTATAACTTTCAATGCATTTCGATAGATGGCTCTCGTCGTCATCACTCTTGAAAACATTTTAAGATGGTTTTATAATATGAATATAGTTGTATATATTTTTAGTACCTACCTATAGTTTATTACGAGTATTTATTTTTTATTTGTATTTTTTTATATTTACAAATATATAAAATAAAATAAAATAATATAAAAATTGTTCATATAATGTAGGAAAATGTATACATAAATATCAAATTGCATTTAACTCTTGATTGTACTCAAATGCTATATAATGCAATTAACCATTGAGGCCCGCTCACCTCAAAGTAAGCAAAAAATAATATTTAATAAAATTTTAATGTTGACATCTCCATCTTGACATATCCCTAAAAAATCGAGTCATGTATTCAATCAGAACTCATTGTTGTCAAATTATAATATGTAACTCGAAACATGTAATCTAAGAGCAATGTGCAATCGTTCAAAAAGGAAATAATATATAATATAATTTCACGCTCCAGTAATCAAAACAATGGCCACTCTATTAAGGCTACATAAGAAATAATTATATGTAATGGAATATTTGGAATTACACAGATTTTATCTCTGTACGAATCATGGTCAAAAACTGATTGACCACCTATCAAAACTTTATAATTTGCACAATATTTCTCGTACGTATGACTCAATACTGAATTGTGTAATTAACGCATTAAAATTTCCATTGAAAAAAGGTTGTTTGTTATGCGTCATACAAACTTTTGTCGTGGTAGTTTACTTTACGGAGATTGCCTTATTGATTGATTACAGAAAATGAGAATGTTACGAACTTTTCAAAAATATTACTGGATTTATTACTATCCACGCCAAAATATAATAAAACCTTTAAATACATTTTTAAACACAAAATTAAAGCATAATTTCATTGTGATAAAGACAGTTAGATAAAAACAAAACTGTCGTAGTGTAGTAGTAAGTCCGTTTGGCTACCGCACCTAAGGTTCGATTCCCATAGGGGTCAAAATAAATACGAGTTTTTCTTCATTCTTACGATTTTTTTATAATTACCTGAAACGCCGATTCAATCACCACGCCTTCGTGTAAATAACGAACAAAAAACACAATGCAGTGCTCTATGCATTATTGGCATATAAGGTATATATTAACATATAAGGGTTGGAAGAAGAAAAAAAGGAATGGTTAAACATTAATATTGAGATGGTTTGGATATGTGGAATGAATAATTGATGAAAGAATGGTAAAACAAATTTGACCAACTCAATTAAATTCCAAGACTTATTACTATTCATTTTTACTTTTATGATTATGGTTTAATTACATTAAAAAAAAAACAATCTATAAATTAAAAATTTTAATATCGAGACTTTATTTTCTTGCGGGGGCACACAAATAATTTGGCAAACCATGCATGCCGCCTCTATGGCGGCCTTCGAGTGTTAAGGGTTAATTTTTATACTTTTACTCAAAGGAGGGTTTAACGTCAGAGAGGGTTAAATCTATATTTTAGTATTACACAACATATTTAGGTATTTGTGTTGCGTTGCGATAATCGCACTACGTATATCTCGACTACATCTTATCTTTAGCCAATAAATACCCATTATATTAGTTCACTATTAGCATTGAATAACCAATCAGAGCTCGACGACGACTTGGCGCCATGGCTTCCAATTAAATTGTTGCGTTTAAGATTTCACGGAAGAATCATTAAACTTGCAGGTGTAAAATTTGCATTTCGATATCGTAACTCCGAGGAAACTGCATTGACTGAGATGTACGAATATTTACTGCGATTTATTCATGGGATGAAAATTACGCAACCCTCAATGATCATTAATATTCACAATACTGATCTCGTCCAAGTTCTTGATAACAAATTTGAACTGAGATTATTTTTATAAAGATTTTGATTAATATTCCATCATAAATGAAAAAGTATTTAAGGCAGGATATTCAATAGCCCGCAAGTATATTTACCTAGTATAATACCTTTAAGCCTTTTAAATATAGTACCTTTAAGCCCAGGTAACATTTAACGTAATTTTTTATTCTTAAAACACCGTTTTGGTATTGAAATAATAAACATTGTAAAATAAAATAACTTTGTTTTACCAATGAGTATTTAAATATGGTAATTAACTATGAGTATTACAATGTTTTAGAACTTAGTACAAAAACCCTGATGATGACAAGGTTCTTGTCGAAACCGGTTGAATAAAGTGTAGGTACCAATAAAAAGTGGTTAAAACAAAGTTGTTTTATTTCATAAAATATATAAAATGAGCCACAAATTATCTGCGAAAAACATTAAAGAAATTAAATAATAAGTTTTTTTTCGAAATTAATAAATGTTAAGAGGTAAGGATTTTAAGAAAAAACAATAGTATTATTTTTTGACATCTCATCAAAGATGAAGAAGAATATGGAAGTCTGGGCATTTACGGGGCTTACGACCGTCATAGGCTGGTTTAAGTGATCACTTTACACACGTGTAACATTCACCAATTCTACCCATTATTGACAACCACACTACTCAAATTCTTGGAAGTTCTATATATATGAACCAATTTAGAAACCTTGTTCATGAATCACTAGAACTTCACTAGAGACATCTATTGATGAGATGTAAAGAAGCTTTTTATCAAGCAGAAACTCTTATATTAGTATGTGAGATCCGAATCCTGGATTATAATCACACACATGAGAAACGCCAGAAAATACCATTTTCATTTTTATTATTAAGCTTATAATTTGACCAGATAATTTATTTACAACATTTTGAGAAAACCACCATAACATTCTGAGCTTTTACATGGTGTGTATGCACTTGTAACATTTATTATTCTGCCCATAAATATAACTTCTGAGGTTGTCAATCATGGAATGGTTAAAAACAATCAACATCTTCAGCGTACTACTTCCTCAGCGACATCTAAAGTTGAAATTCATAATTTATTAGTTTTTTTATACAAACAAATATAGCTTTAAAAAAATGACGTATAATTTTTTGTTTTCTCTTATTTAGTGACATCATATTTAACGCAAATTTTTGTTCATCACACATGGCGAAGAAAAAACACTTTTCATAAACGAGTATGTATATTTTATTTATTATTCAATATCTTTAATTCATAACACATTTTATTTTTATGCAAGAAATGAATAATGGAACTAAATAAAACACAATTATATTTAAAACTGTTGTACTTTCTTTACCAAGTTTAATTCTTACCCTGCACATGTTCCATATTCATAGTCCTAACTACCCTTAAAACCGGTTCTCCCTTACCACCCTTCAATAGCTTGGAAAGAAATAACAAGGCAAACAGTACACAGAGATGGTATTAATCTGCATTAAAAAATACAGCTCAAGTATTAAAATTGGTTCATTGTTATATTAATGTGATATTCTTAAACGCAAGAATATAGTTCATCCATTATTTGATAGGTCAGAGGGTAAGTAGAAATGTATTTGAAACTAGATTTTGTACACACAATTGTATTATCTTCATTGTCCATATGTAATCGACCCTTATGACACATTTGTACCAGGGCCGCCCATATATATTTTTTTTAATTTGAATTACCTAAGGTCCAAGTGTCTCTGAAATTTAGTTATGTCTTATGCAATACCGCTCATCATGGTCCTACTAAGGCTCCAACTTTTTTATTAATTAATAAGCTTTAAAGCCTATTCCTTGTTGAGGAGATGGTTTGGACACGTGGAACGAATAAATGAGGAAAAAATGTAAAATAAATCTATGAAGTGTATACAATTGGAAAAAAAGAACAGAGAAAGACGGAGAAAAAATTGGCATGATCAGGGATGTCAAATAATTAAAAGCGGCTAGGAGATACATGAATGTGGAAGAAGCGAAGAATGTTGACAATGAAGAACAAATTTATGATTTAAATGTGATTGGTATTAGAAGCAAAGGAAGACCGAGGAAAACTTGGCATGATCGAATATTTCAAATATTATATATCAAATATCATATATTCGAATACAACCTTATATTATATCCCCCTTATGAATGCAGATGGTAAAAATGTGCATAATATGGAATGCAAAAAAAGTAAATACGTTTCTAAATTCGTTAACAAAGGGTAGAGTGATAAAATTAATGTGTTTTTGAATTCTTAAGAATGAGATAATAAAATTAATAATAACCTTAAATATTACTTTAATAAATTAAGAGTTAATTGTTGAAAAGATCATTATATTATACTTACATTGTACATATTATGAGTTTGAGCGACAGATGTCCATTTATTGCTTCCTTTTGTTACAGAACATTAAATTATTTACGAATGCCCCTTATTGCACGGTGCTCATTCTTACCGTTGATTAAACGATAATTATTTCCAAAGGTGGAGCGTTTTTCCAGCGTTATAATTGAGAAATTTCGCATTATTTGTTTGGCCGACAAAGCAATTACGTTGAAAAATCACCAGCCATTATTGTAAACGGAAATTATTACATTAACACGTAGCATTCGCCATTATTTCGAGAAAGGCAGCATCACACAGTGAGATCATTCCAATTAACACGGGGTGGATCGGCCATTTATCACGTGGACCCAACCTGTAACTAGAAGCATGCCAACATCTTGGAATAAATTCGAAATGATTTGCTTGTTCTCGTCTATGAAAAGTCGAATAGGGTACCAAAAAACTTAGCAGATATTATTTATTTTATTTATTCAAATATGTTACATACATCAGTCACATATTATATGTATAATATTCTAGATTAGTAATTTTCATTACTCGTTTGGGACATGCGATTAAGGTTAACAAGACTAAAAAAACAAATAAGAAAGTAACATATAAGAAAAAAAAGGGCGAAATGTAAAATATAAAGCAATAAAATGTACAGTAAATATATTATTTATTGATTCGGCATTAACTTTAAGTGGATACTCAATTAAGTGGATTATTCAAGTGTTTAATTTTAAATAAATACAGTAAATATGTTGATTATACATATATATATTTTTTTATAAACATACGTTTTAATAAACATATTTTTTTACAAACATAAGAAGTATTTTTAAAGGAAAATATAATTTATCACTAAAACTGATATCTTTCCATTAAGATGTCGTTGTAAGGACCTTACTTCAAACTTAGTTGTGTTTCTATAATATACTTA